>NC_070592.1:19789750-20089750 GCF_027409825.1 Scomber japonicus | reverse complement strand
AGGGCCGATTCTGGCTCTCTGACATTTGGGTGCTAAATGAATGGGGGGTTTTGTCTATGAATTAGATCGTAAAAATCATCCGGAGCGCGGCCAGATAGGCTCACTGGCCATAAAACGGTCACGTGGTAGCCATTAAAGTAAGTTTTATGGTTTTGGGGAGTTGACAGTATATTGCACATAACATATAATCGCACTGACGGCGAGGCTTCGTCTGACTCTCTCTTTGCAGGCTGTAAGTGTTACTTGACCGGTACAGACCGTCTCTTTTGCTCAGTCTGCCTAACTATGGACCGGACGCTCAGCAGGATGAGGACCGCGTCTCTGGGTAAGTTTGTGCAGACTTGCCGGTAGCCTGAGAACAGCCAGCCTGTGTTAAACAGCCTTATTATTGTATTCGCTCCCTCTATCTGTCCCTATTAGTCCATTACACTAATTTGTCAGTTGTGCAGTGCTGAATAGCTACTGGTCTCGGCAGATGTTGCGCAGGGTTGGGTCCGGTTCATGGCTATTTAATTGCTTCCTTCCCCCGTGTAACTTGTTTCTCTCCATCTGTGGTGTAAGTCATAATCCATTTTTACATGTTGGATAATTATCTGTGTCCATTTCCACCCCCACAAACTTCTAGTTGTTGTCGTTTTATTGCATTGGAGAATTCACAGACCGCGAGCCAGAAAGTTTCCAAGGGGTGTGTGCAGTGTGTAGATTTCCATGATAAAGTTAACCGCTAATGCAGGCCTGCGGATTAACAGCTAGCTCCGTTTGATTGGATTCTGTACGAGTTGATGGCTGGTGGAAGTTGCACAGGTCCCTGTCTGAAAAGTTGCAGTTGTTGTTTTGCTGAGCGCTGCGCTCCACATGTTGGCACCGTTTTTTAGGACTAGTCTATAAACAGTGTCAAGTAAACACAACGCGGGGACAAACAGCAGCAGGGAGACATTTCAAAAGGAATTCCGTTTTGTGTCAGTCACGTCGTTTTGTGTTTGGGGTTGAAAAGTTCAGATGACCTCTTAAAAAGTCACTCTCGCTTTGTAGTGACCTCTTGTCCGATCAGAGTCGAGGAGAAACCTGCGGACCCCTATTCCAAAAAACACGGACCAAAACTGGAAAATAGTCTTATGTTTTTTCTTCTTCTTTTTTTTCATCTTTAGGACAAATAGGCTATATTTTTTTTCCAGGGTTGCGCATCTGTTTTTCTTAATTAAAGGTTGTGTGACCTGATGAGCTCGTTCTAACAGGACTAAACATACAGGAACACATCAAATATGTGACAGATTTGGATTTCTATTTAATCTAAATAAGTTTCAGCAACAAACAACACTGTATATAAAAAGTTTTGGTCTGATTCGAAAAGGTTACGCAGTCCGACAGCCATGCATGGTAATGTAACGTAGAGAGGCCTACATCATACTGACCCGATCCATTTCGCATCATTTCAAAAAAGTGAATCTGTTTTGATGAACTGTGTTACAAAAATAAATGTATTTATCTGTGTAGATCCTTAAAAAAACTCAACTTTAATCAAATTCTACCAAAGCTAGAGTGGGAATTCAAATTCTAGTCACATTTGGAGAATCAATTCTGGACAGATGAGAAAGATTTTTTTTAATGATCTTTTTCATCTTTTTATTCGTAACAGCGAAATTCAACGATTGTATTTTTTGTCGAATTGTTGAAGAAAGCCAAACCATCTTGCCGATTTCCTCGGTTTATTGTTTATCATGTAGCTCATTGTCATGTAAAAAAAAAGTCACCAGCTTATATTGTGTTATACGGAATTTAGACACATATGAAATAAAACAAGACACACTGAGAATTCAGTTATTTGGAAATTAAAACCCTTTCCAATATTTCAAAAAGAGAAATTTCGACAGAGCCCCATGTGCGGCATACTGCCAGGCAGAGAGAGAGAGAGAGGAGCGCTGTAGGTTCATCTGGAGGTCAGCCACAGCACCAAGATAAATCTGCATCCTCTCTGAGCCACCAGCAGAGCTCGCTTTAGGCCAAGTTCACTGTCACCTCGCATATAGAAAGAGGAAAAGCACTCACACATCCACTGTAACCGCACACACACGCGCCTTCACGTTAATGACACGTTTACTTGGCGTTGCCCATAAGCATAATGCGTATAAATGAATTTACTGCGGGACGGAGGGCCTGTGGTAACATCCTGCTCTGGAGGAAAAGACTGTGCAGTGAAGAGAGGGGGGAGTCTGACTCAAAGTGTTGCCTCCAACAAAGACTTTTGGCTTCTTTGGTAGATCTAATGAATGATTTGCATATTTTACGGCCCTATTAGTCTTGAGTAGGAGCCTTTTGGATTTATCTTTTCACTCCCTCAACGGAAACATCACAAAGCTACAACTGCATTTTAAGTCTTCTGCTGGCATCTTCTCTAATTATGAAATTTGCAGAAATGATCTTCACGAAGGCAACATATAAATCAATTTTTCGTTTCAAGAGGGGCTAGATATCTAACAGGGCTGGGGCTGATGAGAGCGAGATAGAAGGAGAAGAGGAGGAAAAATTGGGGTCAAAAGTTTACGCGCTGAACAAGTCTCCGTCATCTGTTCACTCGGAGCTTGATGCCAGCCTTATAATAGCGATCTTGACTCTCCACACAAAAGACAGAATAGCTTTGAATTACATATGTTGCACGGTGCACTCCAGGTGAACCCTGGAAGCGCGGTGACCTCGCGTTTGGAACCGGGGGAGGGGACCCCCCACCCGTCCCCAGCAACAAGATTGAGTGGCTGGCGTTTTATTAGGGCGGTTGATTGGTGAATTTCCTTTGAATAAATTGCATTTGATATGTTTAGGGACGAGGGCAAAATTTGCATTTCGAGGATTGATACTCTCGACCCGGTCACAGGGTAATGGGAAGGCCCACAGCCCCCAAATTGAGCCCCCGTCCCCCTTAAAAAACATTTAGCCCCTCTCTTCCTGATCAGCTGAATGGAAGCCTTTTAAGAAAACAGAAATGGCACAGCTGTTTTTTGTGACCGACAGAGAAAGTTAAAATATATATATATATATATTATTGTGCCAGTATAAGCCTTTTATATGTATGCATTTTATTTCTCACTGGGCCTAAACTCGCCTCCAAAAAACTGAAACACTGGAACTTCTACTTCTTGTAGCGGTCAAAAAAAAAAAAAAAAAAAAAAAAAACAAGAAACAGATGAAAAGATGGCTGATAAAAAATTGAAAGCAAACATTAAATATATGTTTGGCATAATGTTTAAAAAAAACCTCCAAACTGGGTCTCGCTTAAATCGTATACAACCAACAACACAGCAAACGAGATCATAACAACTTTTCAATTTAATATATCTTTATTTCACTTTAAACAATAGAAACGTGATGAAAAGGACAAATGAAACAAGAATATATGATCATTTTCGATTTTTAGGAACGTGTTATCATAAAAACATACAATGAAAAGAAAAAAAACGGAGACCTCATTTTAGAAACCTCCAAAAGAGGCAAATGTATGAACAGAAATACAACACACGCAATACGCACGCAACATCCATGAAGACATCTGGGCGCTCTGTGAACACACACACACATATTCAAATGTCCAAACAGTTCAAATATGAATCCAACATTTTCTCAATTACAAGTTCACATAATTTAAAAGTAAAAGTTAATAAAGACCAGAATCGGCCTAACCGGCTTGTTGAATAGTTGTGAATAAAGTCACAGTGCTGCTTATTGTTATGTTCATGCAGGTTTTCACAATTTTTGTCAGTAACAGCATTTCAGATGTTTTAAATTCCTCTTAATGTTCAAGTCTATAATCACTCTTCTTGATTCTACCTTTGAAATCTATCTATCGCTTTCTGCTCGTTGGTTACGCAGCATCCACACGCACACCCTTTTAGTTTTTGCATTTTTGGGAACATTAGTTGCATCCTTATCTAAAATATTCAAGCTCATTGCGTTCAGTGATAACAAGCTTTTCATCTAAAGGAATCAGGGGGGGTAGTTCATGCACTTTCTGGAGGATGTAGCAGCTTCTGTTCACCACTTTTATCTGGAAGGTCACCGTGTTATTGGTCTAATCAAGCTGTGCATCAGTAGATATAGTGCTATAGTGCTATAGTGCCCCCTTTTAGTTCTTTAGAAAGCTTGTTCAGTCCTCAATATTTGATGTTTGTAGTGCTAACCAAACACTAGAAATGACAATTACGCATGCCACACTGTAAAAAAAAGAAAAATATTTTATTAGGAGTGTTTTTGCCTTTATCAAAATATTTCCATAAAGGCATGGACAGTGTTTTCTTACCCGAATCCACGGTACATATTGAATGCAGAAGGTATTTTTTATTCCCGCCGTCAGGGCTTCGTATAGACGAGAGACCTTGTGAGAGCCATCTGCAATCTGTCACTATCGTCACAGCACTTCTCTGATAATCTAAATTTACAGTAAACTGTCAGCATGATATATATCGACTAAATAGACCTTCACTTCACAGTATGCTCTGAAAAGCAACACCATGATCTGGTTGTTCTGGATTCAAATCTAACACAAGCCTGTAACGCGTTTAGTTCAAGAGTAAAATGTAAATTTGGTGGAAAATAGCTTAGATAACGCAAGTTGGTTCAACACAACAGAGGCTATTCTTTTCTAATTCTCCTTAATGCTTCAAGTCCAACAGTCAATTGCATGATGATAATTGCATGCTTATTTCCCTATTATACTTTGGTATATGGGAGATTTCCAGATGCTTTATTGCATTCAAATATGCAGCAGCAGCCTGCAGGCCTATAGGCTAGATAACGAAGGTATTACCAAGACTGTTATCTACCTAAGAGGCTTCTTTTGTAGCACTGAATCGTATCACATGTTTATGTTTTAAATAAAGTTATTCTCAGGTGAATTTGAAAGAGAGAGAAAAAAAGTAGCAACAAGTAGAATGACCTGTAAAAACTGATCGCCGTTATTCACGCACGGATAACTTACAGTAAGTGGATAATAGCCATGCTGACCTGGCCCATATTTATACAGGACCTATGTGTAATAGAATGGCAGCAGACTGTAAATTTAGATATCATGTGAAGTCGTCTTACCGCTGACATTATGTTGACATATTGCCTCTCAGGTGGTCTCTTGGCCATATGGATACAGTGGATATATGGCAGAAAGTACATCAGCTGCCATTTACAATGAGTTAGGTGCGAGTGAGATATACACAAGAAAGTAGCAGCTGTGCTAACATGAAAAAAAATGAAATGCCAATATTGTTGAAGAGGAAAAACTAAGGCCTGTAGTTGCTGAGTAAAATAATTCACCTGCTTTAAGTCCTTTGCATCAGTATATCCAAAATCTAGAGGCTCCATGATATAGATGGGGAAAAAGTATTTCATATCACAGCAGACCTCAGGAGCTGCAAGATCCCCCTTTTCCACAGATGCATATTTAAACTCATAGAAGTATTTCGACGTTTGTGTGAATCTGAGATGCTTGTGGCGGTTTTGCACATTTAAAAAAAATCCTTTGGGGACGTTCTTGGGTGCTGACCCGCGCTAAGTGCTCCCCCAACTCCCTAGAGTTGAACAGCCCCCTGAAAAACTGAAGTCCAAGTCCGGGGTGAAACCCAGGTCACTGCGTCTAACAGATATGAAAATGTCGCCTCTTTGGAGAAGGGCACGCCTTGTTGTTTAACAAAGACTGTCAATGGGCAAGATTAATCAGAAACAAAATGGAAACGGTGTCACTTTGGGGTCAGGCAGAAGTTATCTCTGTTTAGGGGAGCGAATAGAATAGGGGGACCAGAGGGGGGAAAAAAAGGAGTGAAAAGAAAGCTTTCAATATTTCCGAAGTTTGGCCTCTTGTTTCTCCATGCAGAGGCCTTGTTGACGTGGACAGTGTGGATGAGCTTTGTGAAGAGCTGCTGCATCTTCAAGGGACACAGATACAGTGTCCCACCTCGGACATGGAGAGGAAACAGTACCTGGACGTGATGGCTGATGGCGAGGAACACGGTCAGAGGCTTTTCTATCATTTAGCTCAAGCATGCAGCTGAAAAAAAAATTGTAGTGGATTTCTAATTATATTCACTTTACATGAGGGTGAAAATGACATTTCAGAATAGATGCTTGCAATTGATTTTCTGAATGTGTTCATGTGTTTTGTTTTATTTTTTATTACTATTATTATTATTATTATTATTTTTTATTATCACAGCTTGGAAAAAGTGTCCTCTTAAACTCTTAGTGCCCTTCTCTCTTCAAAACAAATTTTCTGTTATAACTCATGACAGTGTTTCTATTCTTGCATCCTTGTTTCCATCCTCGCACCTTTGGCTTGTTTACAGTAAAGTGGCTCTGTAAGAAGCGCAGGAGCCTGTCTCTTAACCATCACATATCAGATTAGTGTTGAAATGTTGACGCTTTATTTGTGGCAAAAAGGTTTTTTACAGATTTATTTAGAATAGTAAAAATATTTTAGTGTGTGAGACATGAGGTCATATCTACTGTACAAAGTCATTCAGTCTGATATCTCTTACTGTAAATGGTCTGTGGTTTAAAACAAAAACATCCCTCGCTTTGTTTTTGCTTTAATGCCAGATACGTGTCAACTGTGCATGTGTTTGTCCAGTGTTTGGATGAGCTTTACACACAGGAGATCTGATAATACGTGGAGACCATACGATCAATTCCAGATGAGTTTAATGTGGTAATATAGGACAGACGATGACCAAAACAGCTTCAGGTCGTTGTTGCATGCTGGTAATCTGCAGGAAAAAAAAAATCACTTTTACATTTATAACCATGGAATCAATAACCAGAGGCCTTGTGCATTTGTACAATTGTGAAATGTGAGAATTGAGGATTTTCTTTAGTTTACGCCCGTATCTCAAGCGGCTGTTCACCAGGTTTTACTGATACACAAGTCATATTCTCTTTCTATGCAAGCTTGGATGTCCGCAGAGCACGCGCTCGTCACTGTTTAGTCAGGAGGCTTGTGGACTAACACGAGTCTCTTTATTGATAATTTGAAAAGGCGAATATACCTTTTGGATTTTGTATTGTTGTTGTTCTTACTGCCCAATTTTTTGCTTGATTGTCCATCTTTTTATTAAGATGCAACACATTTTAAACCCCAACAATCACACATTGACGCTAGAGACTATCAGAAATAGTCTTTTGTTTATGAATCCTACATTTTCTCAGGGCTTTGAATTTCATATCCAGTTTCTCATCAGTGTTTTAGAGTAGGCGGATTTTTTTTTCTCACGCGGAAGCCTCACCCACATAAGTTTGGCCCCATGCAGTAAACAAGTTAGTTGATTGGTTTTGCTTTATATACTGTGATTTAATAAGGAAAACACCTACGTAAGCCAGTCCGAGCGGTGTTGGTGGTACCAGTGCCATGCTTTCCATTGGTTCGTGTTTACATGATGCCCACAGGACACGCGGTGATTGGTGGCGCTTCACACGTGACCAGGCAACTTTGTACATTTGACAGGGAGTAGGAGGGTTTTGTGGAGATCAGAAAAACGACAGCGCGATAAAAATTAGTATTGTTGCACTTCACAAATTAATGACCATGAGTTCCTACTTGATAAACTCCAACTATATCGAGCCTTCCTTTCCTCCATGCGACGAATATCAGCAGAGCGGATACATCCCCAACCCCGGTGATTACTACGAGCGGCCAAAAGATACGGGCTTTCCCCATCACGACGAGCCATCCTATCCGAGGTCAAACTACACAGAAACGGGCTACGATTACGGTAATGTCCCCGCCACCGGACTCGATGATTTCGGCGATGGGCATCACACACAGCCGCAACCGGTTCCACAGAGCCACGGTCCTCGCCTTACCGCGGCCCCAGACGGTGGCGCAGGGGCAAATGCCAGCAAAGACTGCAGCCTCGCCAATGAGGTATATCCCGGCGTAGCGAAGGGCAAGGAGCCGGTGGTCTATCCTTGGATGAAAAAGGTCCACTCTAACACCGGTGAGTTATCGTCACGGTTTAATAGCAGAGAAACAACCACTGGAACACACGCAAACCTATTGAGGCAGCACTAGTAGCAGCCCTTACAACAGCAATTTACGACTATCGAGCAGCAGGGTCGGTAATTAAGGACCCTCGTAAATTTTATTGCCTGTGTTCCTCTGTCGGGGCCATGTGCCTTTGTTGCGTTTTAACCCAAACTACCTCCACCACTGGAGCCGAGCCAAACTGTAATATCCAACCCCGCTGTTTATTTAATCATTTCTAAGCTTGATCTGTCCCTGGATGCGAGTGCTTGTATACTCGGTATCTCCACATTTAGGTCATGTCTGTAAACTGAAACAAGACAGAGAGTAAAACAAACAAGGCGGATACAATTACTACACAAACGGAGACATGTTTTATAGTTTTACCAATCCTGTAATGTGTCCAGTGGAGAAGCTATGGGCTTTAGTATTACGCTATCAGCCTGCATGTAACACCTGCTTGCTTGCCTCTGTATGGCTTTTCCCCCCCAGTCAATGCCAGTTACACTGGAGGAGTGCCCAAGAGGTCCCGCACTGCCTACACCCGCCAGCAGGCTCTGGAGCTGGAGAAAGAGTTCCATTTCAACCGGTACCTGACCCGGCGCAGACGGGTGGAGATTGCGCACACCATGTGTCTGTCCGAGCGCCAGGTCAAGATCTGGTTTCAGAACCGCAGGATGAAGTGGAAGAAGGAGCACAAGCTTCCCAACACCAAGATCCGCTCTTCCAGCACGGCCTCTTCCTCAGCCTCGGGGGCCCAGCAGCAGCAGATCAAAACAGGCCAGCAGCTTGTCCCCACGCCGTGCACCGCTGGTCTATAGTGCACGAACCCCACCCCAAAAAAAAACCTAAACCAGACTGAGATGGCAAATAACACAAGTGGAATTTGATGGACCGATTCTCAGTATTTTACACACATGGTGTTATCTCCTCTCCTTCACCTTGCCTCTGCCATTGGGCCCCTGTCACGTCCTTTGTACCCTTTCCCTCTCCGCTCGTCTTTCCCCCTTTTCAGATAAGCTTGAAATCCACCTTTAATTGCCACGGTGGCAACTGAAGTGTTTATATATTTGTTTATTATTATGAAAGAAGGATAACGCACATTCAAATGTAGGACTTGGATCAAAAATGTATCATTACACTTAAAACTGAGTGAGGTAAAAGTAAGTTTGAACTCATTTTTCTATGTTTTCTTTGATATTTTTTTTCCATTTTTTTTATTATTGCTCATGGAAAGTTCTAATATACTTGAAAGATATTTAGCGGGACTCTAGATGCCTGTTAGAAAACCAGACGGCTGTTTTAGAGGTATGGCATCAGTCAGAGTAACAGTAGTTTGTGTGTTTGAGTGGACTGGTTTACTGTTGAATGTAGTCAAGGTGACTTTCACATTTAATGTACATAGACAAATCATAATGAAGGCACAATAAGGAGAGCATTTCGTCGAGTAGAATTATGTTTGTTGGTGTTGTATGGTCTAGTTTTATTTGTGCTAGTGCGTCCCATGTTGTGCTGTGTTCTAAACTGTGAATATTTGTGTGTGTTGTCCCAGTAATGACCGTTGTGATGTAGACTAGTGTAGACTGAATCTGTCCTTGTGAAATAAATATGTACTTCACTTATAAGGCTGACATGGCTTTTGGATATTCTGTCATTGTAAATCATTGATGTCATTTGAGCGCAACATGCATTGTTGAAGCCGTGCGTATTTAACAAAATGCCAACTGCGTTTACGTGCCTCCTTTTTCTGGATTCCTAATTTGGGGGGTGGGGGGGATTGCAATTGGATACCTAAGTACTTAATTCTATTTAATTATTTCATTCTGCTTGTTTTCATTTCAGTACTTAGGCTTATGCTATTTTTAGATATTTAAAACATTTGGGTCAGTTATCCAGTGTTTGGAGATGCGTGCGTAAAATTGTGATAAGGTATCCAAGCATTGAATAATGTACTGCGCCACACGTTAATAATACTTTATATATGTTTTTACATTTTACCTGAATAGAATAAAAATGTATTTTCTATATTTTATGTTTTTTTGCAAGTAGGTTAAGGTGTTAAGGCACAAAGTTATACAGTTTCTCTTATACTGAGGAGAATGTGTGTATTCAGAAATGTATCCCTATGCACAAAACCGTGTGTAAAAAAAATGGTACTAATATGTATTGTAATGTTCAACTGCTTCAAAGTCTAATCCGTAAAATGTCCATGAATGTCACGCGCATTTTCATGGATAAATAGGAGAAGCAGCTGAAATGTAGGAGACAGGTATCAGCTGCTGACTTTAAGTGTTAAGAGGCTTTGCTGCTGACACGGGAATCCAAAACCAAACCCAAATTGTTAAATGTATCCGGCCACACATATTGTTCTCACTTGCCATTATAAGGAAATCTCAGCCAACCTTAGTGCACTAGAGTGTGAGTGTTGGTCACTACCTGCTACATCCAAACAATAGAGAGTTCAACTAGGGGACACGGTCGGCTCTGACCAATCACCAGCTCAGAGCACTCCTTCTGACCCCTGACCTCTCGACACACACAATGTTCAGACCATACATCAGTGTTAAGACCTCCGCGAGCTTTTTTTCTTCTTCTTCTCATTTCAAGATTTACCCAGAGACAGCGCGGAAACAAAAACGGTGTTTAGGTGTTGAATCTAAGCCATGAATCCACCCAAAATTATTCTTAGAGACAGCTCTTCTGCAATTCATCACAGAAACACCCCTGTCAGACCGAGAGGAGAGGGCACATATGAGCAGAAACATGCCGGTATCGTGTATGTAATTTAGTGTGATTTCAAATATATTTAGGCACTAATGGTTTCTGTTCTATTTAAGCAATGGCACGGTGAAAATATCAGCAATGCATTTAAAAGTAAATTATGTAAAATTGACATTCACCAAAATTCCCACTTTAGAAAGCCAGAATAACAAACATGTGATATTTATAAATGGCCTATTATTTTAGGAGTACAGCTTTCCATCTTTTTTCGTATCTTTGTTGCATCTCACAATTAAATGAATTTGTCTATAAAAAATGAGAGAAAACTGAAGCAGTCTTTGTGTAGTACTGGCTGCAGACATGGAAGCTGTGCAGAAGATGGCGTTGAGGCTGATTGACACCGATTTTGCGCAGACTCCAAGAAGTTAAATTAGAGTTTTGAAGTCATTTGATTCGCGAATAGAGGTCACTTCCAATGTGCTGAAATTTTAATTCGCCCATTCACGTGACTTGTTGAATAATAAATGCCCCGGGGTCAGAAATAGATCTGAAAATCTGCCTTATTTTCATTTTGAAGTGATCCTCTGCAGGGTGCGAGTCAGATCTCTTCTCCCCTGACAAAACTCTATCCTCTGGACACAGACCGTCATGACTTGTGAGTAGATATGGCTGCTTTTTTCACCTTTTTAGTTCTGTGAAGATCTTTTTAAAAATCTGTGTAAAATATCCCGGAAGTGCAGTGTGTTTGCTGATTTTTGGGCGCATACACAGTAGGCACATAGATACTTTAGGATGATCTGTTTAAATTCTATCAACTTTTCTCGGCTGTACATTGCAGTTAAGTTTCTGAGGTTGCCAATTTTACATTTTGGTTGTTATTAAACTCAAAAGTCATACTTCCTATTTATGTTCTTGACAAACCTTTTATTTGCCTTTTTTGTGAGATTTATTACTAGAATGAAAATGTATTTTGTGTTTAAATGTTATGTATAGAATATTTTGAACCTTGTATAATGCTGGACCTTTCAGTAAATATGATACAAGACAAAAAAAGTCTAATTTTTCATAACTTATTTCACAAGACATGAATCGGGATGATGAAAATCAACCAGCACTTTGCCATTGAACGTTTTATGAGACTAAATCATTTCCCAAATTTGGTTTAAAATGAGTGAGACTGCAAACGTTGCTGCAGAGTTAGGAATGTAGTGTGAGTGTAGCTGGAACTTTTCTAGGTGTGAAGTAATACAATCACTTGATATGAAAAGTACTAATAAAAAAGCTCATAAAATGCTGCGTGTCTTTAAAGTTGCAACGTAGCTGTTTTAATAACTTTTGAAAGCGTTCATTTTTAGGAAATATATTCATGTCACATTGGAGTAATGAGATAAAATGTATTTAAACAGCAGTAACAAAGCAAAGGGAGTATCTTTGGCGTCTAAAAGTTGTCAGGACAACTCGGAATGAAAGGGCCTTTCAAAGAGAGTCCACAATGAACAATACAGACATGTTAAACATTAACAAAGTCCTTAGGGTATGTGTGACAGTGTCGATTATTATTATTATTATTATTCCTGTGATTATTATCCTATTTTGCACTTACCTCCAAAAATTATACTGCTACTAAAATGCCAACTATATGTGACCTCTGAACATCTTTCAGTGATACAAAAGAGCCAGTAAATTCAACATGAAAATTCACATTTGCTTTATTACAACCACCCACAAGTAAAACAAATCCACCGTGGTCCACCCCAGTGCTGGTCTGCGTTCAGGAGAGATGGCTCCAGGTCAGTTTACGGCGTTGAATTTCGCATTAGCCTTGATGTTGGCCGGTGTAAAACCTCGCAGAAAGAGTTATCTTCGGCTGAGTGTATCGGTAACCCAAGCCTGGCTGTTAAGAGCTCCGAGTGTCAACATTGTGGGAAGATATGGACCGCCGTCTGGCCAACATCCAGAGGTCTGCGCCTCTAACTCCTCTTCGCTGACAGAGATAAGGAGTCTTGATTTGTGTAAATAACTCTAAAACATTTGTTCCATGCTAAAACAGTTGAGATGTAAAACATAATCAATCAACTACTACTTTGGTGAAAAGAGAAAGTGTAAAAAGTGTTTAAAAAAAAGAAAAGAAAAAAAGTAGGCTACCAGCTGAAGGCCGTTTGGTTTCCATCTTCTCCTTGTGTTTTGAACCCAAAATAACTCCCCACTCGACTCTGTATGCCTCTACCCGGGTCAGGGAAAAGTTCAGGTGCAGTGGCGAAAGGCAACGTGAAATTGCCTTTAGTGCACGGTCACGTCGAGCCAAATAATCCTGCTGACAGCTCTGCATCTGTAAATGGAGAAAAATAACAAAGAGGGCAAAAATCACACACAGACGCAAACATACATGCTGATTGACAATTCACAAACTTTCAATCTTATCCGTGCGTAAAAGTAAATTCGTCTTCTCATCTTGCTGAAGGTGAATTAATAAGAGCAGGTCTGCTTCTCTTCCTGTCTTTAAAAAGTTTACCGCTCAAGTTGTAGTTTGAGAAGACAAAAGACTGGTGTGGGAGTGGGATGCTGCCCATGTCCGCCCCGAATGATTAATAGATGTGGTGGGATTTTTCCACGCCCGCTGCTCAGTGTTGACGGAAAACAAGCGCCAAACGGTGCCGAGAAGAGAGAAGTTCTTCCGGCCACTACTTTTTGGCAATACCTGGGGCTTGCAGAAACCAGATATCTATCCAGGGCGCACGCATGACACACTCTTATGATGGTGAATTGGTTTGTATTATGCTGGTTTTGGCAAACTACAGCAGAATTATACCTTATTCTGCACTTTTTGCCATCTTACCTCCCCCTCCCATCTCCAAATGCTCCAAAACTCTGCCTTTTGCACAAACCTGTAATTTCTACCATCACTCAGCTGGTCATAGGAAACGCGTAAGCACATGTAGGTCGAATGGGGGGTCCATGTACTGATCAGCGGGGTCGAGCAGCTACACTTTGGTTACTTCACCTCCACTTTCCGCTCACTGCTGACTGACACGCACCCCTCACGACCACCAGCACGCACACCCTCCTTATGTAGGACAGGTAAATGTGTGACGTTTTGTTTCTATATAACAGCATGCAGGCTTTTGCTGATGGAACACCAAAGGCTGACTAAGTGGTGCTACACCCGAAACGCGGGGCTGAGAATTGGGAGGGGGGCGACACTGAGTTCTCTGTGAGGCACTGGCTGTATTGTAGAGATGAGTAATAATTATAAGACCTTTGAATAGTATTTTCGAGGGGAAAGCCCTCTCCATCTCACATAGTGCGAATTATCACGCTACAGTGCAAAACATTCTCGCTTTAGCAGGGCTCAGAGCTGTGGCTGCGCTTGAAACTGAGCATAATACAGCAGGATTAGCCTGAGAGCTCTTTCAGGGCGCTAACAGGCACCAAATATATGGCACTTTAAAACTGACAGAACAGTCTTTCCCTCTGAATGGGCGACACGTGGAAAAGCTGCTTCTCTGCGAGAGACTTGCTCCTCTGCCAGATACATTGCAGTGTCACATACCCCTCTTTTTTCTCCCTCCAAACAGATCCGTTTCTCCTCAGGGGCAATGACTGCCTCCATTAATGATTCACGGGCTCAAATAAAAGGGATTTAAGTTGACGTTGCGTCACGTGAGCGAGGCGCATAATACTGCGCGATGTTATGGCACGGGGAAGAAAACCGGAGCCCCGGTCTGGCCATATGATGCTGATTAAATACGGGTTACCCCCACTTTCCGTGAGGGGAGTCCGGGCTTTGTAGTTTGTTTATCGTGTGGAGAAAAAGAAAAGAGAGGCAGACTAAAAGAGAGACGATCCCGGTTTTGTGGATGTATACTGCTGTCACGGACGGATATGTTTTTCCACGCGGACAGAGTCAGAGCCAGAGCTTTGGGAGGATGGATTTTATTTTAAGGTATTTCCGCCGATTGTTCATTACTGTCGTGAGTTATTGCTGCGCGAGACAGAGGTCAGTAAAAAAAAAAAAAGAGTTCAGGGTTTTTGGCAGGGTGAAAACACAGACAGGTAGCAAACAGATATCGATATTCACTTATCTGTATATATCTCAGATTGATATAGTGGATCAAGCGAAAAATAACTAGGCCCAGAGAATTTAGACAGCATGTTTAGGTGTAACTGATGAAGGATTTATCAGAAGGACACATTCAAATCCACCCACTGTTCCATTTTAGGCTACACACTATAACATATATCCATTATTTGCTTCAGTGTAAACTAAAAATAAAGCAGCAAGAACTATTTTTTTGTATTTCAATCACATCTTTAATTGGACGAGCAGTCATTGAGACAAGTAGGCCTGTATTAACATTTGTAAATAAAGCGGCCATTTAAATATCGTCTTCCAAGGGGAAAAAAACCCAAACAAAGCGCGTGGCCGTTCCAATGTGCAGTGCCTGCCCTATAAAACCAAACATCTGGTGTATTTACGTGGAATTTTTTTTTGCGTAAATGATACATCAAGATGAGCTCCATATAAAAAAAGTAGGGGAAAGCGGTGGGGTTGTGTCGCTCCGCCAGGGAAACGAGGATATAATGGAAGACGGAGTGCCATCCAGGACCGCGCGGCCGCGCTGGGGTCACGGCGCTCCTGGTTGATTTATGGGCGCGGGGACTTGGGGAAGATGGTGCGCGAGAGCTAATGACTATTCGATCCGTTTGTGGAGAAAATGCTTACCGGCCCGCCGGGAAACAACAAACGCGTTATTTGCATAGACCTATTTTTATTTTATTAGAGATATTACGCCTGATAGGCAACAATATCTGGTTATGTTTTGTGTCAGAATTATCTGCATTTCTGCCTTTTATTCATGCGTTTTGTTTACTCGTCATTAATAGTCTTGTGTTGAATGATGGATATATTTTAGTTGATGTTTTGTTACAAAATGTTAAAATAAATCAAGAAGTTATGGTTCACTGAAGCTGCAAAGATATTATTTTTTTTTAAAAGAAATAAAAACATTGAGCCTGCTGTAAAATCTACGTTTTGACCTCAATAATTATCTTCAAAATACTAGTAGCCTACTGGATTAAACTGGATTTAGGATAGCTTAAATTTGCCACAGTTTTCTTTTTTTGTGCCACTAAAATACAGGGCCTCAACATATTAGAGCAACAAAGTCTAGTTTTTAATTATGTTTTCTAACCTTACAGAGAGCGCCTATCTGAAAATAACATTCACACTAATATACTCTATAATATACACATTACAAGGCTGTATCATCTTCTGAGAAATTGAAAATATTTATTCCACTCCTCATTGCAGAATTCCAGCCAAGTAAATTCAGGCCATCGCACGGTCTCCGAGACACCTTGAACTGCCTTCGGTAAGTCCATATATCTTTATTGATTTGTGTTATGAATGCTTGATGGTGATATCCTTATTCAATTTCTAATAAGTGCCACACACGCCCACCGAAGCACTCGCAGGGATAGAGAAGCAGCCTATGCCTTGTACATTTCCTTGTAGCAGCAATATGACCAGCCCGAGAGCAATAATTCCTTCTCTTCCACTTGTCTTTGTGGTGTAATTTGTCACTATAAAAGTGACGAGGGGAATCGCAGCTCTTGGAGCGGTGCCTCACTCCTTTCGAAAACTACTCTCTGTGAAAGCCATCTGCCCGTGCTGTAGTTTACTGGCTGAAGTTTCAAAAAAATGTTTTCTCTTTCATCAACATTTCAGATTTTTTTTTTTGTTCTTCTTTTTACGCCTTTTTATGCACGCCAGCGCGACCACCACCACCTCACTGACATTTAACCCTCAGCTCAGGGCCAAATTAAAGAGAGAGACGAATCAGCGTTTTAGGAAAGCACAAAGAAGTAAATAATTATACAACGTGAAAAAGACCAAAAAGCTGAGTTGGCTAAAAAAAACATCCTCACCCGTGAATTTTTGTCCCACTCACCCTCCCACGCCGTCCGTGTGTTCTACCTTTTTGTAATTGTGTCACTGAATTTTTGTCCCAGAGCCTGAACGCAGCAGAGAAGCAGCTCTGGACGTGTTTACAGCCTGGGGATCCTGAGAGGACATAAATCTATTTTTTTTCAGTCGTTCTTTTGGCTACTAAAGACAGCATTACCATGCAGAGGGATTCCCCCTGCTGCCGGCTCCCTGCTCCCCTGCTCCTCGCTGCCTTCATGTCCTCCGCTCTGCCTTTTGGTTGATGAAACCTCTTCCCATTTTTCACACCGGGCTCCTGGTGGGGTTTTTCCCTTGATATACATCGGCTTTGATGTGAAGTTTGTTGTGCCTTCTAATCTTAAAAAGAAAAAAAAATATTAATGTTGTATTCTTCATTCAAGAAGCCATGCAGCCACACTTCTGGTTCAGCGGTGAATCAGAAACAGAAACGATTTGTGCGTCCTTGTGCCAAAGAGATCGAGGAGTATATTTAAAAAATGCAGGTTAATGATTAAGCTGTGGTTAGACGTCCTTTAAGTCCCATGGAAATGTTAATGCAGCATGGTCAGCAGCTGATTATTCCTTTGTATTCTACTCTCTCCTGCATATCTTCCTCAAGGCTCATAATTCCACTCAAGACGTGGAGTAAATAATAACAAAAAGATTTAAAACACTTTGGGGATGGACTTGCATGCTATTTGTAACGAGGTATTATGTTTTTTCTAGGCACACTACCTCATTTGGTTGGGGGAGGAGGAGAGGCAGCCACTTGATTTGAACTGGCTTTCCAAGGCGCAACTTCATTTGCATAATTTTTCTTGTCTATGGTGACGCTCTGGTTCGGGGCAGTTCACTGGTGTCTGCATGGTACTGGTGAAGGATCACAGAGTCCAGCATAGCCTTGGCTGAGTTTAATATTGCTATGAAGCCCTGGCCATTGCTCTATGAGCAGGACGATAAATTCAATCTTGAGGCCAGATAACTCTTATCTCGCTGACCCGACTGCTCACGCCTGCTTTCGTAATCTCAGTTTACCCATCCACGTCGAGTAGGGGGAAAAAAAGACAAGGAAAAAAGGAAAGGGGTTTCTCTCGGCTCTTCCCTTTTTTGTTGTGGCTGCTAATGCCTGGTGTATGGCAGGGCGCAGTCTGCTGCTGCTGCTGCTGCTGCTGCTTCTACCCAGCCAGCCCTGCCTTTAAACTTTTCTCTGGATTACTGCTTTGATCGATTTCGTCGCTGAATGAGAAAATATTGCTTGGTGCTCTGCATTCGTCGTCAGAGGATAAGGTAAGCAGGCCAGAAATAGGCTCCCTCGGTTGTAAATGGCGGAGTTTGTGTGTCGCGCGGTGATTTATCACCGTATGACTTAGATCTCGGTTCAGGAAGAGTTCACACACACACAGTCGGGCAGCCAGATTTCTCTAACGTGGAGCAGAGTGCTACACAGAAAGCTCAAGTCTGTCTTTTGTCTCTCTTTCTCTGCCATTTATGACTATCGCAATAGCTCGCCTGGAGATAGACCACAAAGCTTTCTGATATGTTTTCCAGGTCATCATGAGCAGCAGATTCAGTGAAGACACCTTCTTTCAGTCTGCGGTTAAGCTGCGTTGAGGGCAAGCTGAGGGCTCATTTTGTACAGATTTGCTTCTTGTTATGCACGGCTCCAGAGTGAACCGACTTTTTCACTTTCATTTCATAATGTTTACTTCATCGTAATGCATTTAGTTACAGTTCTGCTCTGGGACTATATCATATAGTATAGCCTACCTAAATAAATATTAAATAAGTAGCTTATACTAATGATTTTATTGTAGCTTAGTAATAATACGTTATTGCAAGGCTTTGCAATTAGCCACATGGCCTTTCAGTTTCAGCAAATAAAATTCTGAAGTTGAGGTTCCAATCAAATAATTAATTTAATTTAATTTATATCTATTGTATTTAATGTCCAAAATTATCTGGTGCTAAACTGATACGGCTGCAGTGGTTTAATCTACTGTGCAGACAAAAGAACTGCATGACTCAAACCAAATTAAATAGCAGATGAATCCGGCGGGTTTAAAACAAATCTATTTATATTGTAATGTTTTTAAAGCCGTTAGCTTATTATTATTATTATTATTATTATTATTATTATTATTATTATTGTTATTATTGTTATTATTTTTATTATTGTTATCGTTAATATTATTATTATTATAAGTAGTAGTATGTTTGCATTGCACACCACTATTTAATGGTTAACAAAAACAATGGTTCCACATAAAATATTCTACTATTTCACTCCTAATGTCATTTCTCTAAGAGTGACCTGTGGATGTGTGTCTATTATGGTGTATAGTTTCTCCAATAATCGTTTAGATCCCCATGGTTCTGAGTGAATGATGGTGGTTTAGCAGCAGGCTCTATAGCTGTTCATCCCGGGTTTCTGTCCGTCTAAGTACCGGGCTTGGCTGCTTACCAGGCCGCTCATTCTGAGCAGGCCGTCCCGGCTCGCTGACCCCCATATATCACCAGGACGGGCCGCCGCGCAGACAGCACCGACAGCAGCCATTATTATGGGCCTGCAAGGAAAAGTTCACACCGTGGTCATGAAGATGCACGGATGCCCGCCCGGTTTTTCAGGTTTCCTCACCGGCCCTTCCATTTAGACTATCTTGCAGCATACAAAGAAAAAGTAGAAGAGAATGCGGTTGTTTATGCTTTGCACTAGGAGGCCGGGGAAGCACAGCACGTATATATATTACTAACAGTGGAAAACAAACACTAAAAATAGTTAAAAGCTTGTGGGCCACACGGAATGTTTTCACTCGCTACACGAGAAATAAGATATACTGTTGACAGCTCTGTTGGTAGAATAACATTGTAACAGAAATATTATTTTCCAGTGTGGTAACCCGCTAATAAGTTATTTCTACAGCACGAGTTTTACCTCTCTTTAAGGTGTACCTTAACTCTATATTCCGTTTCATGGTTAATAGGCTCAAGTCTTAAAATGTCATGCAGTTTCTTGTTAGGTCTCAAAATTGGTTTGGCCATCTGAAATGCTTTTGAAAGAGTTTTTGTTTTAATGTTGTTTGGCACAGATGGTAATACAAGGTTAGTGTGTGCCTTTGTGCCCTGTGTAAGCCATAAGGTAAACGGTAATAGTCTACAGAACTGTTGGCCCTATCTTGCCTTCATAGTCTCCAGTGTCAGGCCTGTATTGAAAAGTAAGATGGATCGCCACCATTTCTTCTCCTCACAGTGCTTCTTGTAACCCTAGGTTCACCCGAGGAGGCCATTGGCGGAGAGGCGTCACGTGACCACGGGGTGCCAATGTTATTCTACAAGGGTGTCAAGACCCTGTCAGTTTCTGAAATAAATATTGGGAAACGGCGAGATGCAAAAGGCAACCTACTACGACAGCTCCGCAATTTACAGTGGCTACCCATATCAAAGCGCAAATGGCTTCAGTTATGATGCCAATCAGGTCCAATATCCCCGGGCCTCTCATGTGGAAAGTGAGTACCATCGACCTGCCTGTTCCCTGCAGTCTCCTGACGGCTCCGTGGCTCTGCAGAAGCCGGGGGAGATGGCGGAGAGCTGCGACAGGACCACAGCCATTCAGGCGGCGCAGTCCAAGGTTCATCCCGAAAGCAATCAACCGCAGGTGCCGGTGTCAGGCCCACCCCCTCCCTCACAATCCCCCGGTGCTATCAGCCAAAATACAAGCAACGGGTCCAACCAACCCAGCGCCAAGAACGGCTCCCCGACCTCCTCTACTCACGGCAAACAGATCTTCCCCTGGATGAAGGAAAGCCGTCAGAACACCAAGCAGAAACCAACCAGTAGCTCCAGTTCAGGTACAACCTAAACACTGCTGCTGCTGACATACACACAACCTGCACAACCTGATAACCAACCAAAAGAACGTTACATAAGTTTTGTTGAGGGTGGACAACCAATATAGGGGATGGTTGAGGAATGAGGAGGAGGAGGGGGCTAACCACAACAGTGTTTTTACTAACCATGTGAAGAATAAAATTCAGTTTTTTTCTATGTGCCATGGTCACATAAGTGTAAATTTTACCCTGTATTTATATTTCAGTGGTTTGTGGTATATTTATATAGTTTGGTCCCTCTATGGGATCTTTCAGGAAGCATGAAAACTCAAAAATGACCACAGCGTGCAATCAACGCCTCGATTACACAGTCAGTATGCACAAGCATTGCTTTTATTGTGGGCACATCGTGTATGTGAAGGGATGACGAGAATCTAGAAAATTCTCCAAAAGTCTTGGGTCAAATTTTGGGCCAAATGTGATAGACTTGAAGACTGTACTATAACATAAAGTCATTAGCCTCAACATTGCGACTATAGCCTCCGCCATTTGTTGTCCCTGTGGCCTGCATGTGACCTCTTCCTACTGTAAACAGGCATGTCCACTGATCACATAATGTTCCCAGAGAGACAACAAACAAACACGCACAACAGTTGTTTCAGTTTGTCCTGATGTTTTGATTAGAGGGAAACTTGGTGGGTCACTTTGGGGGGTGTATGTTTGGGGGTGTTTATTTACACAGGGCCAACCTAGAAATCCAGAGATGCTCATCTTCCCATGGCCTTCTTATTTTGTGAAATGTGTAGATAATCTTCTAATTAAGTCATGAACTATGTTCTACATTAAGAGTTGAAAAAGCAAAGTAACATGATGCCTTTTAGCGTGATTTGTGTTTAGGAAGGTGTTTTCATTTATTTTTTACCAGCATGTTAAGGTGCTCACCTTTATGGAAAGCATTTAACGCCCCATTTTACGCACGTAAAACAGATCCTGATTTGATTATAGGGAAACTTTGTGGGTCAGGGTGGTTGGTGGTAGTTCAGAGTTTCACAGAGCCAATCTGAAAAGTCAGAGATGCTCATCTTTTTGCGGCCTCCACATTTTGAAATATGTGGGTAATTTTATAATTAAATCATAGTTACGCTTCTAAAGAAAGACTTACAGCAGCAAGTAATCCAAGTATAAAACCCTTCATTGTGATTTATGTTGGGAAGGTGTCATTAATTTTTAACAACACGTTGAAGTGCTAACATGTATGGGAAGCCTTTTACGCACGTTTTACGCACGTACGCATGCTATATCTTAATTATCAATATCTTTTTTTATCATGGTCGCTCTATGCTTAACATATGCAGCAAGCCTTTTACGCACGATTCCCAAATGCGTCTCATTTTTTAATCAAGCAAACTAGCCTCTCTTTGAAAATTAATTCATGAATTACCATCGTTTTTACAAGTGATTGACCTGAATAAGTGGATATCCCTCCTATTCCTCGTGTTAACTTCTCTTTCATCTCTGTAATAACCTAATGGGTCGGGTTATGTCATGCTGCATTCCTTTTGCTCCAGGTCTGGGCGACAGGTAGTGAAATTTATTAAGTGTTGGCCGCCTGCCACAGCATTAGTATACCTTGCTATTCTTCAGCCAAGCCCCAGCCTCTTAGAAGGAGAGACTTATCAGTGAGGGCAAGGAGAGCTGGTTTATACACCCTGAGGAATACATAATGCTTATGTTTGCATTACGCGTGTGCTACTGTATGACTACGGGGGAAGATGAGGGTCAAATGTTTTAGTAGCATATCTGAGCTTACCTGCTTCCATATCAGATATTGACCTACTATCCTCCAGTTATACCTTTTGCTCTGCAGTTAGTGTAACGTGCAGGGAGACGCATTTTCTATCCATTGATCGTTAATTGTCTTTTAGAACCCTGATGATAACCCATGTGCTTTGCAATAGGGAGCAGATTGATTAAACTGTTAAGATGTTTGCACCATGGCGCGCACATGCACACGCATGCGTAGTGAGAGAGGAAGGGAGAGAGGTTTGGTTGTGGTGGTTTTGGGGTGGGGGGGAGTAGTGGGGCATATTAAGTACAGGCTATATATATATATACACTGATACTATACTACACTGATATGTAGTAAACTGTTCTCATTATCCAACCCTCTACCCAACCCCCTGCTGATGTTGGAGAATTCTCTTATCATCTCTCTCTCTCTCTCTCTCTCTCTCTCTCTCTCTCTCTCTCTCTCTCTCTCTCTCTCTTTCTATCCCTGTAATGGATTACTGATTGACACCCTCCTCTCCTCCTCCTTGACAGTGGAGAGTTGTCCCGGAGACAAGAGTCCTCCGGGGTCAGCAGCATCGAAGAGGGCCCGGACAGCTTACACCAGCGCCCAGCTAGTGGAGCTGGAGAAGGAGTTCCACTTTAACCGGTACCTCTGCAGACCCCGAAGGGTGGAGATGGCCAACCTGCTCAACCTCACCGAGAGACAGATCAAAATCTGGTTCCAGAACCGTAGGATGAAATACAAGAAGGATCAAAAAGGCGTCGGAATGATGCCTTCCCCTGGTGGACAGTCCCCTCGGAGTCCAGTTGGTCCGGCCTCCGGTGGCGGTGGAGGATACCTCAACTCTATGCATTCTCTTGTAAACAGTGTACCTTATGAATCCCAGTCGCCAACGTCTTACAATAAACCTCATCAAAATGCATACGGTATGGCCACGTCATACCCCCCTCCTTTAAACAGCTCGCTCAACAACTGCCCGCCCTCCCAGAAGAGGTATCCTGGGACCGACTCGGCCACGCCCGAGTATGACACGCATCCTCTCCAAGGCAATGGCAACTACGGGACGCACATGCAGGGCAGCCCCGTTTATGTTGGCGGAGGTTACATCGACTCAATGCCCAATTCTGGGGCCTCAGTTTTCGGTCTGACCCACCTCTCGCACCCGCCGTCCGCAAACATGGACTACAATGGAGCAATCACAATGGGCAACAGTCAGCATCACGGAGTGTGTGATCCGACACCGACGTACACAGACCTAACGTCGCACTACTCTCAGGGAAGAATCCAGGAAGCGCCTAAACTGACGCATCTGTAGCTGTGGCGCTACCCCCGGATCACTCCGCCCATTGTCTTATCCACCTCCAGACACATTACTGCTTTGTTTCTGCGCCTCCTCATGGCTCCCACCTTCTCTCTGCTTTTGTTTATGTTTTCTATAGTTTGATGTGTGAAGTAGCGTAGGATAAATAATCACGACTTGCTTGAATTTTTTCTCTATTTGCTCGTGTCATTGTCTCACATAGACCTTTATCTGGGCTGTAGGACGTCTAGAGCGGGAGGGAGGGGGGCACAGTATATGCACAGGCCTATTTAATCTTTTTTTTTTTTTTTTTTTTTAATCTTGTTTTTAAATCGAAACTCAAACAGGGTATTATGAACATATGTTATTCATTTTTAATGTGAATTTGTCCGTATTTTATTTATCCGCAGTTGAAGAATTGTGTTTTTGCATTTTGTTGCACTTGTGAAAGGATCCTTCAGAGCCACGAGTTGGGATTAGGAGAGAAAATACATGTTCAAAACAAGGGTCATGAGCTTACACACAACCTCCCTTAATGTTATTTATTATGTTCGGTGTAAAAAAAAAAAAGAAAAGAAAAAATCCTTTAGTATTATTTGACACCCCTGTGATCTTTGATCTTTGTGTGGGGAGAAGGTTGGTGGATATTAGCGTCTCATTTCCCTCCAGCCCTTACATGTAGTCTGCAAGAAGCTCCTCAGCAGCAGCAGCAGCAGCAGCAGCAGAAGTGTACCATGTTGCTATTTTCGTCTCTGTTTCCATTTTTTTCCTTCTTCTTCTTCTTTGAGGAGGTGTTTTTATTTCTCAGTGAATGTAAAATCAATCAGTCATGCAATAAGGGTGGAAAGAAGGACACACGTTAGCAGTTTCTTTATTGAAGAAAAAAATAGAAACAGACATCCTCATTTTTTTTCGATGTCATACATTCCATGCTGCTCCAGTTTGAAGAAATAAATAAAATAATTGAAATATAATTAAAGCATATCTTTCCATTTTAATTCAGACGCATCTCAGAAGCATTTCACATGATGACGAAATTAAAACGAAAGCAGTTTCTTTATATATATATTTCCAGGGTTGCAGTCATACAGTATTATTGTTGCTATTTATTTCATGACAGTATAGAATTGAGGAGACGATAATAATAAAAAAGCAAAAACACACATTTGTAGACAATTAGCAGCATATACTAATACAATGCTACCATTTAAATAAGAACTCATGCTGTTAATTGGTGAATATATATATTATTTTTTACATATAAAATAATGTGGAACCATTGGGCTTAAATCACTTCAGTAACAATAGAGGAAATGGCTGCAGATAACGTCAAATATTGAATAAAGGCTACATGATTTCCTTCCCCTCCTCTTGATTCGACGTGAAGAAAACTCTCGGGTGGCCCTCTCCGCTCCTCTCATCTGCGTGGGCACATCCATAATAATAAAAATGTCACCGGGGCCCTCCTGGAGATTCTGCAAGAAGACAACAAGCTAAATGAGAAATCGTTTGGAAAAATAATTCCCTGATATGTTCAGTCAGTCAAATACGGTCAGAGAGGATACAGGCTGAACTGGAGTCATAACGGGGCTTATTTGTCTCATTATTGTGCAGATTTTGCAGACAGCCAGTTGTAGAGCCGGTCCAACGCGAAATGCCTCGGTTATAATGCTGGTTACAGAGAAGGATATTATCACTGGAAAGCTGAAATGTGTGTGTGTGTGTGTGTGTGTGTGTGTGTGTGTGTGTGTGTGTGTGTTGCTTAAATGAAGGGGCTGCTGAGCTAAAGCTTCGATTTTAAAAGAACAGTTTGATGTTTGTTTGTTTTTTTCCTATAATAATTGCCAAGCATTACTGAATGTCCAAAATATAATACACATGGAGCTCAAATGTTTTGTAATTTTCGGATTCGTTTTTCTAGAGAGAGAAAAAAAAGCAGAAATATTTGGATGCTTAACGAGTTTTGTACCTTTCTCATCAATTTATGAAAACCCGCCTATATTGTAACATGTTTACTCTTTACGTCTTTGTACAACTGTAGAAGAATTGTTTCTCTGATTTTTGCACCAAGAAATAATTTTCAATCCCAATCTGATTGATATAACAGCATGAACATTACTAGCCCTGACATATGGTTAGCAGGGAAACCTAGAACAATTGCACCATGGTCTGTCAGAGCAAAAAAAAAAAAAAAAAAAGCTGATGTACTGAGTATATCTGCATCCAAATCAGACACACACACACACGAGCACACATGTACGCGCATACACAGCAAGATACTGGTTTGACCCATACGCGCCATACACAGGTAGCACATAAATAACGTTTTAACTTAAACAGGAGATTTGTATTTCTTTCATTGCATTTCTATCCGTGGGAAAATGGTCCTAAATCAATCCTGCTGTAAAGACAAGTGTGTAGGACAGGCTTGGGGTCCACTAAATGCCGCCACCCACTCCTTTCCTTGCACACAAAGCCTGTGCGTAATTCCAAAAAAGCCATCCATCTCCTTCCCTAGCAACTCTGTCCTTCACCACACAAGACTGTCCTGCTCACAAACCTGCACGTCTTACCAAAAACGACAAATAAGGTGCATGTCCTTGTGTAAAATCGCATTCTCATTTAAAGAGAATAAAAGCCAGGTGGGAGACGCTGCTTCGCCCTACTCACCGTTGGCGAGTTACCCCCTCCTCAAAAAGGAATGGTCGCATCATGTGTAGTTGGATTCTTATTTATCTTTTTAAACATCCCTCCAGCGACAGCCTGGCTATAACTGCGAGCAGAAACTGGTTCTAATCTGAGTGACCAGTGTTTCTGGCCGCTTCCTGGCTGCATTTGATCCGGGGGAGAGTTAGAAGCCTTAAATGTGTTGTGAGGGCACCGAGCTGTCAGACCTTTTGGCGAGTAAGATTGATCGCGCACAGGCTTCCAGGACTCTTTGTTTGGTATATAAGCAACAAACTGAGAGAGGCCTACCACTTCTCTTCTTCCCCTCTCTTACTCACCAAGCCATATTTTTAGAATGAATGAATGAAAATACAACCTTAACTGTTTGACGAAAAACATCCCAAATGTGGCTTTCAGATTATACTGGAATGGACTATAAAACCAAACACTGCGGGGAAAAAGATATTCAGAAACATTTCCATATAGCCTGTATAATAGCTGCAGATGGATTTGTTGTGAATGGTCGATTGTAACCGTTGTGGTATTCACCCCATTACAATTTCAGGTAGAGTTAATGCTGGAATCACAGCAGGAGATTCTCTTAGCATTTCTAGCCACTGTCCTCTAAGTTAACCCAGGCTTAGCCTTGTGGCTTCCCAACCCCAACATGAAAAATGAAACCATTCTAAGTATGAGGATAATATTTAAGTAAAGGTGCTCATTATAGTGGCTTTTGGTTATCGAAAAATGTTGACCTTTAGCCATTAAAAAAAGAAAAAGCGCAATGTATTTGTGCATATGTGGAAGCATATGGGACGCGTGACCTCATTATAAAATCGACAAAATAAACATAAAGTACATGCAGGCTGATTTTAATGCTGTATTACATCTAAGATCTGCATACATATAATAATACAGTACAGTTTCTAAGTGTGCATGCATGTATGCTTGTGTGTGCGTGTGTGTCTGTTTACACGTCTATGTACATGTTAAACTGCTGTTATGGGATAAAATGGTCTGAACGTGTCATATTTGTCAGTATTAACTTAATAGATGGGCTTTTTATTGCAACACATGCTCGTGGATGCACTGCATATTTCATTAGTATACATCACTGTAGAATCACATCTACTCTGAGGTCCACACTCACTGAACAGGCTGGATTGTTGGGGTTTGTTTCTGTCGAGAAGTCTCAATATCAGTTTTTTGGGATGTGTGTGTTTTTTTTTCTTCTCCAACTCTGACTCTATATGAATAGCTACTGGCGTGAAATGTGTGTGTGTGTGTCTGTGTGTCTGTGTGTATGTAGTGGGGGCGTTCTCGACTGACATCCTCAAACAATACGAGAAAGAGGAGTGCACGAATCCGCGCACCCTAGGCTGGGCTCCTTCCCCTGTAATAGTGAGCGTCAGCCATTCTTAAAAAACACATTTTGTAGCTTAGTGGACTGGACTGGAGGGGCGAGAGGAGGATAAACTGAGCGGACAAAGATGTAAATAAAAACAGTCGTCCCCCAGCTGAGCGAGGCGTTCTTCATCTGAGTTTTTGGATCAATCAGGCAGACAGTGGCTTCTTTTGATTAAACCCCAAATTGTCATTGGGCAGAGGTAATCATGTGACAGGCAGTTCGGTCCAATTTCAACCTTGTCTCCATGAATTCAATAGTTTAATAGTAGCTCGGTCCCCATACGGCCGTAATCAGTGAAATAGAAAAAACACCACCAGGAGATTTTGTTTTAATGATTTTTTCTTTCTCGTCTTCACTGAGCCGCAACGTTTATAAAAATACGCGTGCAAACTTTCCTCGGCTCTCAGGGAGCGGAGATGAATTACGAATTCGAGCGAGAGAGCGGTTTTATCAATAGTCAGCCGTCGCTTGCTGAGTGCCTGACATCTTTCCCCCCTGTCGCTGATTCATTTCAAAGTTCATCAATCAAGAGCTCGACGCTTTCACGCCCGACACTGATTCCTCCTCCCTTTGAGCAGACCATTCCCAGCCTCAATCCGGGCAGCCATCCGCGGCACGGCCGGCCCAGACACAGCCCCGACGGATGCAGCCCGCTGCCCACAGCCTCCTTACCCCCGGAGTACCCCTGGATGCGGGAGAAGAAAGCCTCCAAGAGAAACCACCTGCCGACCTCCACCGCTACTACTACTATTTCCAATGGACCTGTATGCTTCTCCCCAAAAGGTGGGTGATTTCATAACACCAGCATTTACTACAAAAACCTGTTTACTATCTGTTGCTAAATTCAAGCTCAGGCCTCCCCTCCTAAAACAAAGTCTATAAAGGCGTTTTATTTTTGATAAATTCATGGATATTGCAGTGCTGTGATCTGAGGAAAGAAAAAAAAAAGTTTTGGTAAAGTTTGGTGATGTGAGATGATTTATTCTCCTAGCCGTAGCAGAGTTTTGATGTGTGACAGTAATGAAGAGTGATGGAGTGCCGTTGCCGAGGAGGGCAGCTGGAGCATTCATTAGTATCCCACACCAGCTTGGACCTCACTGCTTTTATAGTGCACTGTCTTTGCTTCATGCTGGACGCTATTTTATGTATAAAAACAATCTAACGAGTATCTTTCTGCAATTATATTCTTTGCGTAAAAGCTGTTATGTGGGCTATAACCCTGAGTCATTAGCTCCAGCGGCCATTTTGCTGCAGCGTGTTGTGAGCCACTCTCTGGTGATTTGTGATAGCCATAATGTTAGATTCACTGGCAGCGGGGTTATGTAACTGTTGTGTCCTGCGTTTTAATCCCACGCTACCGTGCTGCTTATTTTCCAGGCTCGCCTGAGATTGTGGAGAGCGGAGGAGGAGGAGGGGGCTCCCGTCGGCTGAGGACAGCGTACACCAACACACAGCTGCTGGAGCTGGAGAAGGAGTTCCACTTCAACAAGTATCTGTGCCGGCCGAGGAGGGTGGAAATAGCGGCCCTGCTGGATCTGACTGAGAGGCAGGTCAAAGTCTGGTTTCAAAACCGGCGCATGAAGCACAAGCGACAGACTCAGAGCAAGGAGAACCGTAACGGGGAAGGGAAAGGGCCGGGTGTAGAGGACGGCATCCAGAGCGACGACGAGGACGAGGCCCCCCTGTACGAGCGAAGCGGGGCCCTGCTGGAGAGAGATACCTGCTCCTTTCAGAATAACTCTCTCAGCTCCACGCAGCAGCTCCACAATGGTGATACCATGAGCTTTTCTGCTGCGCCACTGAACAGCAATGACAAAAATCTGAAACATTTTCCCAACCCGTCACCCACTGTTCCGGGCTGCATGTCAACAATGGGCCCCGGCTCGGCATCTGGCCCGGACAATGGCGACAGTCCCCCGGCCCTGGATGTTTCTATACATGATTTTCAACCTTTCTCTTCGGATTCCTGCCTACAGCTCTCCGATGCAGCCTCGCCGAGCTTGTCAGAGTCCCTGGACAGCCCCGTGGACATTTCTACGGACAGTTTCTATTTTTTCTCGGAGTCTCTAACTACAATCGACCTGCAGCATCTGAACTATTAATTGAAATCAATCACAATAACTTCTTTCTTCTTCTTTTTTCGGGACAATAAATATCAGGCTACGATGGTATTAACTCTGATGTTATTTGTATATTCGGCACATTTATTCTGTTGATATTTGACTTGAAGATTAATTCAAGGTAAGGATGAAATTAAATCACTGAAGTAGCTAAACGTGGCTTGTAATTACCATAACAAATTGATCTATTGGAATGGGAATTATGAGTGTATGTGAATAATTATACAATATTAGGCCTATGGAACTTGGTCGTTTTTATTTTTGTATAGCTTCCAATGTCTTGGATATTTTTGTTAGAATACAATTAACTTGCTACAATCTTTTTCTTCTGGTGTTTGGAGTCATTTCTTATTCTACCTCCTGGCCGAATTTTTTTCTTTTTTCTTTTTCTTTTTTTTTTGCTTGAATTATTCATGTTGAAAAATATGCAAAATAAAAGAAGTAGGGCATAGAAAGATAGAGACATTATGCAAATTTAACAACAGGTTGGCAATCAGTATAAACAGTCCACTGCGCGCTGAAGTGTGAATGCACACATAGGTTTGCATTTTACTTTTATTATATTATTTAATTTCAGGATGATCCGGATTCATTTAAGATAATAGTCTAGTTTTGTTTTTGTTTTTTTAACTTTCTGTCTTTTGTATATTTTTATCAAATGAAAGCCAAACCAGTTATCTTTTGTTTATTTAAAACTTTGCTCTTTGGTCTTTTTTAGTGAAACATTTACTTTTAAATGGCTGTAAATTAGCAGTTAATTCACAAATTATTGATGCCAAAAGTTGTTTTTGCTGAAATTACTTTTGAATTAGTTCTAGTTGCACATAAATCACTATTGGCACTATTCCATGCTGCTAACAAAAAACACTAATATTGAATATTTATGTTTTTTCACCTTCAAACTTCATACTTTATAGAGAAAAGCAAATAACGCCAGCACGGATCTTAGCATGACAGGGCTCTTAACATTGTGTGCATGTTGCAGGCAAATACCCCAGCCATGTTTGCCTTCAGGAGCTCATAAATCACTCCGTGGCATGAATGAGACGGACATTAAGGAGACCAATTGTAGCGTAATGTGCACAAATAAAACCCCACTTACATTTTCATACGGGACTCCCCAATTCCTGAGCTGAAAAGGGGCTGAGTCCCTGCATGCGTTTGGTAATAATTCATTTTTATAGCTTGTTTAAACACGGCTCTGGCTCGGCGACGGCAGCAGCAGTAGCAGCCTGCTCAGATTATGAGGCTGCACTCTTCCCCGCGTGCTAAAAGTAGCCCAAACTCAAAACAGACTACTTCTAGACTAAATGAGATTTATACAACATATATTTACTAAAAATAGCTCCCTCACTGCAGAGAGAGGCTCATTGTGCAATATTTGGTTTACTTTAGAGACAGTTTGTATGTTTTGGGGAGCTTTTACAGCTTTTTTTTATTGGAGCAGCAGTTAGTGCTGCACTGATATAGAAAGTAAGGAGGAGTAAAGGAGTTCAATATAGGGATTATGAATGGCCTTGCTCTATTGTATTGCACTTGAGTTGACTTATGGGAATCAGTTATTAGCTCATGCACAGCTTGACTCAATAGGGCTACTTTAACGGCTTTGTGTGTGAGAACAGCAAACAACCACTGGTTGCGACCCCGGCCTGCAAGGATCGATGCAGAAACTCATCTACACGTGAGAAAATTCATAAACTCGCAGTGTTCAGTCAGCGGCGGTTTATCAAATAATCTGGAAGCCATAAGGAGAGCATTGACTGGCTGAATATTATCCTACTGGGCAACTGGAGTGCGTGTGTCACTGTGTGTGTGTGTGTGTGTGTGTGTATGTTGGGGGGGGGGGGGGGGGGGGTGCTGGTCATGGGGGGTTGGCTGGGGGGATCCTACTCCTCCACTCCTGCACTCCAGCGCCCAGTGACTAAGCACAGGTCTCCAGTATAACCAAATCATTCCGAGACAGCGCGCCTTTTCTTGCGCACATGTGTTCACACAAAGAGCCAAGAAAGCTCCGAGGCCTGGCGAAGGTTCCACATGCAGACAAGGAGGCAAGCAGGCGAGGATCCACTGCGCCCACTCACTCTGTTGCAGAGGCAGCTGGGAAGAGAGAAAGTAGAGAGGAGGGGTAGGGGGTATTGACCCCACTGCGCTTTTTTCACTGGTGGGAAGTTTGTATCACCTCCCCTCTTTCAACATTTAAAAAAAAACCTTTTTAAGCTTATAAGGGTGCAACTTAATAAGAATATAGGCTATCACATATTTGACAGTCATTAGGAACAAGTTTACAACAGTGTCTATTTTTTCAGGTGTTTATATTTGATCATATCTCAAAAGTAAATGAAACATAACGCAGTCTGTCAATTGAGCTGTCTATCTAAGTGTCAAGTCTGATGAATGATTGTTAGGAATAATGTCATGCCATATTTATAAACAGTGAGAAGCATTTTGGGTGTAAGACCGCATTTGGCCAGCGGGGGCGCCCGTCCCTTCATCGGGCCATCTCTTCCTCCCCCCTCCCCTCCTCCGTCCTTCCCTCTCTCTCTCTCCTCCCTTCCTATTTCTTTTCCTTCCTCAGTAAGAGGTTGGCCATGTTCTCTGCAATCGCAACTTGCAGCTCACCCACACACATACGCATACACACACACACGCACACACACACACACACACACACACACACACACACACACACACACACACACACACACACACACACACACACACACACACACACACACACACACACACACACACACATTACCCCCCTGATCTGCCTTTGCAGCGGTGCTTTTCGCAACCATTAATTTCTCCAACAGCTTTATTTGATGAACTTAGGATAATCAGCCCACACTCGCACCTCAGGCTATGTGGGCGCATTAGCTCCACGACGGGCCTCGCATTATCACATCATTTGATCACTATACATGCATAATGAATACATGTGGGAGTAAAATCGGAGTATATAGCGGCCCCCATGACCCTAGGAGAGAAAAAATGAATACTACATCATCTTTATGTGTAATGTGTTGTCTTGTCATTACATCACCTGTGACCTCACAGCAAATAGGCAGAAAGCAGCCAAACATGTCTAATGCGACCTTGATGAGGAAACAAAGTTAAAGAAAAACTCTAAGTGAAGTGTATTTTCTCTGTGTCAGGCGTGTGAAACCTTCTCCCTCACTGTCACACTGTGACAATATTTGCTGAGCAAATCTCTTGCAGTGTTAAAGCGTGAAACACTTCGCACTGGAATGGGACACTGATAGCCTACAGATAGCCTTTGGCAGTGGCACACACACTCTAAGCCATCCATCCAAGAGAGAATGACTGCTGCCCCTCTGTCCAGCAATGACACTAATATACGTATGACACCATGCTTGTTAAGCGCGAACGAAAACAGACACTCAAGGAAGGCACATGCACAACTGGGCTATACGTGCACGTATACGCACGGACACATGCACGCACACATAACTATTCCTCTCTCCTTTCCAAAAATACTGTACCTGAGGTCAGAGTTGTAAGTCGTCGTCATGGAGAGGTTACACAGGGTGAAGCGTTAATCTTTCCCCGAACTGGAGAGCACACAGCAGGGGTTAGAAGATGCCGTGTTTGCCGTTCCCCGGTCTTCATGCGACCCCGGAGCTGTCCACCGCCGTCTGCCTCCCAGCTCATTGTTTGCTCGGCTAATACATTAGTGGCGACGCGCGTCACCTTGATCGACGAGCGCCTGGAATTTAAATAGCCACTCAAACACCAATCTGTCACCGGCTAAGGGGATAAGGACAAGTACCTCACTGGCTGACCCGGGCCCACGTGACAACACCCGTTCATTGATATCGGCCTGTACGCCCCCCTCCCTGTTCTGATTAGGACAGAGTATAGGTAAAGGTTGGCACGGTCACTCAGGGTAAGAGGGGAGAGAGAAAGAGATCAGAGGGAGTCTGTAGAACGGACGGTCCCTCGGTCCCGGTAGAACAATGCTACAATGAGCAGCTTTTTAGACTACTCGGTGATGAGCGGTGAAGGTGGCTCATGCTCTGTCAGGGCTTTTCACTCGGACCACGGGATTACAACTTTTCAGTCCTGCGCGGTTTCTGTCAACAACTGCGGGGCGGATGACCGTTTCATGGCGAGCAGGGCTTCCCCTGACGGTATCCCTCACCAGCCGGGGTCATACCAGTCTACTGCAAGCTCTCTGGGTCTCGCTTATGGGGCCCACCCGGCCTGTAGCTCCAGCTATGGACCCCAAAGTTTCTGTACTAGTTACAACCATTACGCGCTCAACCAGGAAGTAGACTCCACAGCGGGATTCCCACAATGCGGCCCTCTGATGTACTCGGGTAACATTTCCTCCTCCATGGTCCCTCAGCATCGCCAAGGTTACAGTGCCGCCCCCCTGGGTCAGCTGCAGTATGCCCATGCAGCCTATGGCGGCGGGCATGAGCAAGCAACCCCCTTTCCTGGGTGCTCAAACCCGCTGTCACCACTGCACGCAGCTCACCTGGAGGCATGCTGTTCACCTCTATCTGAGGGCGCCTCCTCTGCACAAACTTTCGACTGGATGAAAGTCAAGAGGAACCCACCAAAGACAGGTGGGTGCCAAGTGATGTGTTTATGAGAGTAAAGGAGGGGGAACCTATGCGCGTGGCATACATTTTAATGCCTGTAAACAATGTAGGCTTATTAAATGGACAGTGCTGTTGGACAGTGTTGACAGATGTTGATGTTGACCTGAGTGTATTTCACACTTCCTGCCACAGTCACTAGGGCCCTTGTACTATCATATTAACGTTATACAGGCTAACTTTTGGTGTCTTTTCAGACCTGAATGACATTGTGTTTCCAAGTAGCTGGCATCAATAGACAGATGCGTAAAAGTTGCTGTTTGCTGCGTAAAAGTTGCTCCTAGCAACAAACACCTCTCTGAAAACTCATGTGTATTGTGATCAAGGATAATTTCCTTTCTGCAAGTTCACCGTGAGTTGTTTCTCTGTCTGCAGGAAGGTCTGGGGAGTACGGTTATGGGGGTCAGCCGAACACGGTCCGGACCAACTTCACCACCAAGCAGCTGACGGAGCTGGAGAAGGAGTTCCACTTCAACAAGTACCTGACCCGGGCGCGGCGCGTAGAGATTGCGGCTGCGCTCCAGCTGAATGAGACTCAGGTGAAAATCTGGTTCCAGAACCGGAGGATGAAGCAGAAGAAGCGAGAGAAGGAAGGGCTGCTCCCGGCCAAAGCTCCATCTTCCGACCCGGGAGAGAGTGTTCAAGAGAAAATGGACGATGCAGCATCAGAAAAGTCTATCTCAGCCCCCTCTACTCCATCACCTTCATCCTCCATGGTGTCTTCTACGGGGGCTGATCCTTACTCCTCCAATTAAGAATCAACTGCCTATTTACCTCTTTGGGCCACAGGTGGCCTGTATATACCAAAGATAATATCCAGTGTATCAAAGTCAAAGTCCTGGTTAATGGGGATCCAACATGTGTGGACATTTAGGATAAGTTAATGCACTATTTGAGACTTTGGACGATAATATATGATTTTTGGGTTATAGATTTGTTTTCTATTGTGTATTGTGATCGGAAGAAAGATAGTATATCTGTCCAAACAAGTATAGGCCATGGTTCAAAATATGTTTATTGTTTGTTTTTGTTTTTTTTATCTGACGTTAGACAACGCCAAGACTATGATGGCGTAGGTAATATACAGTACCTTCCTTACACCTGCTCCTGACCAGTGCTGCCGAATGTGCCAATGTCAAGTCACAAAAGCTGCACCCACAAACAAATACCTCAAATGTGCCAAAGTTGTGCGTCACGGCCACGCTGATTGCACGGGATGTCGCCAATTAGGCATCACACAATCAACGAGATGACCTCGTTTAGTAACCGTTATAGAGTGCATTGTTATAGTACCTCCTTAATCACTGTCACCTCTGTGTTTCAGGCCTATGTGTCTGTGTGTCGCGACTGTCTGAATGTCCATTGTGTACGATTTGCATGATGCGTAATGCTTTCATGTATTATTGGCGGGGCGCTGAGTTTTATCAGTTGGGGAGCCGCTCATGTGTGGCTTTTAGCTGTCTGTAAGATATTTAATCAAGCACATACAAAATGTTTTGTCCAGAGAGACGTTTACGGGTCAATCATGTGTATTAAAGTGCGTTTACCTCCAAAAACTTTTCCTTCGTGTCATTGCTGAGAGGAATCATCTATGAAAGAGACAGAATTGGAGTTTTTAGCTAAATCCACCCATCAGTACTCTACTTTAAGATTTGTGGACAGGAAAGGGAATCTGTGTCTATGTTCCCACCGTTTGAGAGGCTGCACGTGCCGTTTTACGCACCACAAATCTCTCAATGTATGCGACCGTGCTCGCTCCCGTCCCTGGGGTAACGAGTTATTGGCATAATAAAGGCTAGTTTATCCATGGAGGGGATGAGAGCGCGGACGTCAGCCTCATTTGTGATGAGAACCTTATCGAGCTCTCGGCTTATTGAGGGGACAAAAAATAAATTCTATCGATTAAAACATCGAGGTTAGGCTATCGACAAGGATGGGGCCCCACTGGCCCTGTCATCGTCAACACCTCAGTTCCCAAAGTTACATGGAGGTGTCATCATCCCCACCTGATGACAAAATAAATAATGAAAACTTGCAGCTCTGCATGTCATACAGTCAGCTACAATCTCACAGTTACGATTCAAAAGTATTTTAGACATTTTTTACACCATGATTTGCAAATCAACTCTTTCAGGACAATTAATGTTACGTGAAAATCCATTATATTGTCTTTAAAAATCTATTTACATTACCAGTGTAAATATGTAGGCATCTAGTATTATACAAGTATATCTAAACTGAAAATGTCCAACTTTTACAGGCTTTCTTCAAGTTAGCCTTTGTCCCATATTCAAGCTATATGGGATTTCCTGATTCTACTGATGTTTTAATTCCTGGTGTGCAGGATGCGAGTCCACTCTACCATAAAAGGGCAAAAAAAAAAAAAAAACGCTGAAAGAACCATGATTAATGAGGGAAGTTCACCTTTACCTGGGATCCACCTGCAGGAGCTACTCTGTTGGAGCTGTGGAGACCTGCTGAGGCTGTAGTACAGGCTGCTCAGACCAGTAACAACAAACATGGAAAAGGAGAGTAAGTTATGTAGGCGTCCTCTGTTTTATTCATTTCAGTTCTTTTATTGTTAATGCGTTGTATTCTGTTGTTTTCTTACGTTCAGGACAGAGACGACGTTACCGTGGCCCCTGCAGACACCCTCATTTTGTTCACAGAGGAGTTGTTTCGGTATAAATAGTTAAGCCTGGGTTGTTGCTCAGGGGCCTGTTTGTGTTTGTCAGGAGAAGCTGATGTGAGTGACGTCAAAGATTCTCTTTTTATATTTCTGGGGGGAAAAAAACGTACTTTATGTAGTTCATCTGTCGTTATTTTATTTTGATAAATTACTATCATTGTATTTGAACAAAAGTTTGGCAATAATTGAAATTATTTTTAATAATGCTATACTATATACCATTTTTAATAGAAGGTTGATAATACTCGTTTGAATATTTTTAAGGCCCATCGAACTTTTGTGGAATAGAGTTACTAAAGTTCGGCTCAAAGAAGTGATATGTGGAATAGAGTTAAAAGGCTGTACAAAAATGAAATAACTACTTTTGAATTGTTATATGTACGCAATTTAAAATCAGGGAACTAATCCAACTTTTAAAAAATTCTTCATGTTGATGACTATAAAAAAAACTGTTGACAGATTAGTTATTTAAAGTACTATTAATAACAAGAGTTCGGACTAGCGTATTTGGAAAATCCATATTTGTGTCATTCATTTTAAAAAGTAATGTTTACGACCCTCAACACAATCTGAATCAGCAGCTGGACTTTGATCATATTTCTATATTAATTCTTCAGACATCTGGCGTCCTTCTATTTTGTCTGCAATTACCAATTTTCATGTAATAGCAACATTTTGATTCAACCCTAATTTGACCACAGATTCAAAGTTAATTTAATGTTGCCATATGTGTCCTTAAAACTGACAAGATTGTAGACGTTAAATCAATTTAAATACTATGATCAAACAGATGTAGTAGAGAATAGCATGACCAGGAGAGTTGCATAGTTTCTCTTACACTATTTTGCACTCTATTCTTGGCTCATTTCTGCGCATTACTGGATAATATAAATACTTCTAAAAAATAAAGCGTATTTATATGTTTCTGGAGAACCGGATAAACATCCTCAAGGACCCTTGGGTGTCCCCGAACCCCGACTTGTGGGGAGTGTAAGCTCTACCAAACTCTCTCCAGGCCCCTGCACGCAGTGCCGGAGCCACACTGAGTGAATTAGAAACGCAGCTGATCCTCAAAAGAAAGCCCGGGGTCAAGCCACGGTCACAGTTGGAGTTTGTTGTCACAGCAGCACCCAAGCCTAAACAAGAGTTTACAGACCACACTGGGCAAACAAGCACCTCAACAACGAAGTCACAGTCCACCTCCGACGGCCTGTTTGACCAAAACACTTTCAGACTCGGTGCTAAATGCTAAAGATGACCTCCGCGTCGTAAAAAATGGTCTATCAGGACGTTTTCACTTGACCGACCGCCAGAATCAGGCCCTGCGCGGCTGATGGTTCCCATTAGGGCCCTCAGATACACACACGGACGATGACAGATGTTTGACGCAAACCATTAAGGCTTTGTGAAGGAGGAATAGATGGCTAAAGCTTTTGACTTAAGGAGGTGACACAGAAATTAGACGGAGACTTCATTTACGCGTCCTTGATGTGGTTTGAAATAGACGCGCTTGTGCCAACCACACATTTGAGCCATAGAGGTGACTGGAACTCACCATATGAAGAAATTACTTTTGATCATTGATTGGCCAAATGAGCTTATAAGCTTTTAAAGAAGATATTTTTCAGGTAGTTTCGTTAACACAAGGGTCAATTATTTCTATTTCAAACGCCTTCTTCATCGACTTAACTATTGGGCAAAAAAGTTAAACTTTATTTTATTGTCGTGATGAATATAGGATAATTAAAAGTCCTGACCATTTAAAATATTTAAATCAATTGAAGATTTAAGCTCAAATATAAATATAGATTATTTATATATTATATTTAATTTTAAAAAACAACAACAAGAAGTTCGATAGCCTAACAAAAAAGCGACCATCTCAAAACCATATTTAGAGGCATTTATTTTAAATATCAAGTTGTAAATAGAGAAATATATTTTGGCAAAACGACAACAACAACAAAAAAAAACATCTTTGTATCTAAGTTTTGTTTATAATTGAGATTTCTTTATACATGCTTTGATATTTTTATGCAAATGTGATTTGATTTAAATGCTTATAAGGGGATTTTGATTTATCTACAATTGTATATTTTATTTATTATTGTATATATTATATATTTTTATTCTCCATGGCTTTTATTGTTACACAATATTAAATAACAATACTGATAGCTTCATCATAACCTGTATATTTTATAGGATGTCAGAAACATTTTACATTTTACTCTTTTTTCCCCCTTTCTTTTTGCTCAAAACCTGCATCAATGCTGAGACAGTTTTAACATGCAGGGTGTTTACTGTCTGGGGATAAATGATAAAGACTTCACTCAGGTATTTCACCATCTATGTGTTGCTTTAGTTTGAATGAAATCAGCTTAAAGAATAAGCAGCATGTGATAATGTGTCCCCTTCTTTCTCTCCTTCAACAGTATCAGTGGACACAGAAAGATTTGGGAGACAGAGAGGAAGCAGAGTTGACAACAAGACTCATCGCCCTACACTTCAGAGTGTACAGGTATTTGTCTCACCACACACACACACACACACGCACGCACACACACACACGCACACACACACACACACACACACACACACACACACACAGAGGAAACACATTTCAAAATATGTCACTCCTGCAGTGTCAAACAGATTCCTATTCCATTCCGTGTGTGTGTGTACAAAAGACAGCGAGAATGACTATAAAGAATAACCGAGAAAGACAAAAGGTTTTCAGACAGAAGAAAGTTCAGAGGCCCAGGTCATTGTAAATATCCATTTTGTATTACTAACAACACATCTTATTGACCAAAGCTTTTTGTGATAAGCCTTGCTTCACCACTATAATGGATAAATCATGTATATCCTAGGACATCATGCAAATGAAAGGTGCAGCCATATAAACACAACTGTAGTCAACGTGTCATTGGGGCCTCTGCAGTGATAGAGAACTTTGCATACACCTGCACTGATCCGACTGTGCTTTCACAAATAGATCTTTGGTTTTGACTATGGTCAACCTTGGTGTCTGCCCTCGACATGCTAACAAAAACACTTCAGCACAGTAAAAATGAAAACAAAAGAGGTGGACAGACAGACCGACTCTCTGACTTTTAGTGATCACACAGCAGCAGACAGAAAGTGCTGCAAACCCAGAACAACAGAGACACAGACAGTCAGAAGTCACTCATCAGAGTAGTCGAGGTATTGGCACATCTGCGCTCATTGACCACTCCCCCGTTGTGATTGGCAGCCAAAATGAATTCCTAAATCGACAGATGTGCGTCTTCATGTGCCAATACAGGGACAGAGCCCAATGAAGGGATTGACAATATGATGGAGGAAGAAAAAGGAGGGGAAGAAGAGCAGAAATGACATCATGTGGTTGTTTGCCCTGCTGCATCTATGTATGTCGGTAATGCTGGTTAGACAATGGTAGCTGGGATATAAGGCAGTAAAGCAGAGAGAAAGAGCAAGGTGTTTTGTGGTTTTTAGAGTGAAGAAAAACAGAGGTTAGGTGGTGGTTAGAGGCTGAGTCTAGCTCAACACGTCTAGCTCAACACTGCTTTACAGCAGAACTCACCTCAAAGAGTTGTCTGCAGTTTTCTTTGAGCTCCTTTTGTCTGTCTGAAGCAATCCTACTAGTGACACAAAGAGATGTGAACAGAGGAGAGCACAGCCTGTACGCTTTAGCAGGTCTGAGGCCCAGAGGAGGAGAGAGGACTGGGAGAAGGGCAGTGGTCTAGAGACAGAAGTCCATCCATCACACATGTCCTGACCTCAGCTTGACCCCAGTATGGCAGCCAAGGAGGCGCCCTCACCCCCTAAAGAAAGCCCCCCACCATACACAGACACACACAGACACCCACACACACACTTATCTACACACGCACGCACACACACACACACACACACACACACACACACACACACAGAAAGGATCGGGTGACACTGAGTGGAGTCTGGATAGTCTTTGTGTTGGCCATCGTCGCTTCCCAGAATCTTTTGTTTTTTACGTGACTAATGTGAGTACCAACACCTGACGGACAGGCTGTTCATCCTGTCTCTCTCTGTCTCTCTCTCTCTCTCTCTCTCTCTCACACACACACACACACACACACACACAGCCCTGAGACAGGAATAACCACTGACGACATCCTTACTGAAAAGCTGTGTGGGTTAGAATAGTTATACATGAAGAAGTCCGACCTGGATCGTTGTTTTCCTTTGTTAGAGGTTTATTTTTCTTAAATTTAACGCAGATCAAAGAGAATATTATTTTATGCTTAATGCATCCTCTCTTTGATATCTCTATAAACCTAAAAATAAAGGTTTCTGTATAATAATGCATGACATCCAGTTTAAATCATATCAATACATACCTACTGTATTTACAGCAATTATTTGAAAAATCTGATAAATGTATCTATGACATAATATTAATTGAAAAAGTGATTACTAAAACTAAATAGCAATAGCTACGATGTGGTAATCAGCTAGGTTACATGTTGCATTACTTTCATTATGCAGCAAATCTTCATCGAAGGTGCCTTTTAAAAACTCAAATTCCTCTAACCCACATGCCACAGAGACAGAGAAAACAAGTCATCGTGGTATATCAAGTAGACAGCCTTTGGTTGGGAAAAATTCAATGACTATCAGCTAATGTTAGCTTAGCTCCAGCCACTGGCTGCATTCATTCAAACAATAGGGAGGGATAATCAAGCTAAACACTTGGTTAGCTAGCATGTAAGACACCATCTGAAACAACTAAGACAACTTTTTTTTAGTTTTCTGAAGAGTATTTCTTTTCTTTTGGTGGCTAACTGTCTCCGCACACCTCTCACCTGTGCTAACACAACACAAAGCTAATGTATCTCACAGTAGCTTTTTAGCTCTTTAGCTAATAACAAAAAGCAATATGACATTCATCTTCCATAGTGCCATATTTTTTTATCCGTAAGATAATACCAACATTTCTTTCTTCAGTATGGGTGTACCTTAAATGACCATGAATATGTTAAAAACTGACTTACAAAAGTGTATTTTTGCAGACAGGAAAAAATCTGATGTTTTGTTATGTGATATTTTTTATTTACAGTTGTGCCTTTGGTTATGCTTGTTGTCATTTTCTTATTGAGACAAAGATGTTAGATTAAGGTACAAAGCTAAAACATAATCCCCAACTCTAAACTGCATGGCCAGCAACACTCTTAACAGACTTTGCTGAGTGCTTGTCAATAAGCAAGTGCAGCCTGAGCCAAGCCCTGTTGATTGAGCCTTTGATATCAAGGACCCGAGCCTTTGGGCTCATGAATAACTAGACAAGTGAAGTAGCACGTCCTAAAATGGCCTCAAGGAGATAATTGCTAATATATCACAGAAAGAAACACAGCCACTACTTTCACACACAGATACAAACACACACAGCTTCAGGGCAGAAGAGAGGTTTCAGCACCTCAGATTTAACGTCTCCATGTCAGGGAGCTTGTCGGAACGTTTGAGCTCACCTGACACCGCTTCACCTGAGAACCACCTGTCAGTCTTCTCCATAGGAAGAGCAATGGGGCTCACGTGCGTTGTGACAGAAGACCACTGGAAACATAATCTGGGAAGGATTAGGGAGCAATTTGTGCGTTAACTGACACAAAATGGAGCGCTCAACCTCTTTGATGGTTGCTGACAAGAGTTAGCAGACCATGTCACACCTCGAGATTTGGATATTCTTCAACAACATTTGACCAAGTCGTTGCATTTGTTAATATATCTCCCTCTCCCAGTTGTTTTACTCACGCGTTAGAGCATGTGTGGTGTTAATAGCACTAATTTAAATGAACATCATTTTTGATACATCAGATGAGCAGCCGTCTCTAGAAGCAAAGTCTGCTGATCCCAATTTGTTGACTGCTTCAGTGCATTTTATGACCATTTTGATGCCAGAAATTACACACAGCTGTAAAGCCAGCATGGATTTAAAAACAGGCAGTGCTAATACAGCAGCTTGTTATTGTTAAGAATGACGGAGATGTTTCAGTGACAGATGTAAGGCTTAGTGTAACTCTAAGCCTCTTGTTTGTACACGCCCTGAAGCACATCGCACTGTGGGAGTCTGAGAGCCGCAGTGAAACTATGCACTGATAGGCTGCCTGTCCCCTTTAGGCAAAGAGAAGTCTAGATTTTAATCTCCAACACTGGTAACAGTAAGCTAAGCAAGACAAATTGATTTTAAGTAAAATCTGCAAGATACTGTATGTTTATGGCTGTGTAAACATACTAGATAAAAGCTTCTTATCACACCGTTGGAGCTGAGACGCTGACAGAGACAGCCACTGCTGTGCAAGCAGGCATTATCCTAAGTAAACCCCTAATGTTATAAAAGTAGCAGTCTTCCTAGTTTTTGTTTTCTTTTTGTACTCTGTCATGTTTCAGCACTATGCTACTTTGATCATTGTTCTACCACCATTACACTGACTGAAAGAACAACGCTTACTCACTTTCTGGCGGAAAGTTAGATCAGAACATTGATACTACTCTCATATTCATCCGGTAAATACAAGGCTGTTAGCTTAGCACAAATACTGGAAACAGGCTGAAATGGCTAGACTGGCTGTGTGTAAAGCTAACAGAACCCACCTACTGGCAATTCTGAAGCTCTGAAACACATCATATCTTGTTTAATTCATACAAAAACTGAAGTGCAAAATCAACAATTTTCTGTTTTACAGATGATTATGTTCTCATTTATTGGTCAGGACAAGTCTCCAGTCCCTGCTGGTTACCTGGCAACTGCTATGAGCCAAGAAATAGTCATCTAGTTTATCTTGAACGAAGACGACTAGATGAACCTAGATGAGTCATTCTCACTTGAACATGATATTTCATGCCTTGAGGAAATTTCTTCAAATTCGGCACAAACGTGAGCTGATAAGATTTTGGTGGTCAGAGGTCAAAGTCACTGTTCCCTCATGTCCTCTATAATCCTGTGAATGCAATATATCAGGAGTGCCTGGAGAGAAATTCATTACATCTGGCACAAACGTCTACTTGGACTCAAAGATGAACTGATAAGACATTTTTTTGTGGCCATAACTCAAGAATACATATGCTGATAATGATAAAGTTTTATATAACTGGACAAAATGATGAAGATGACATTTTTTACCCAAAAGGTCAAAAGTCAACTTGATTGCAACATCATATTGTTCTGCAAAAACACATTTCTCGCCATTATTCAACACCATAACTCAGAAACAGATTGTGATCATAGAGACACCATATTTCATATTTGGTCAGATACTGAATTGGTGAGACTAATCCAATAAAGGGGTGGTTGTGGCTCAGGAGGTAGATCGACGGCTCGATTCCAGGCTCCTCCAGTCTTCATGTTGATGTGTGCCTTGCGTGTGTGAAGATAACCCCAAATTGCTTCACCAACGGTGTTTGCACATTTGTGTGAATGTTAGTTCCCTCCTAATGAACAGGTTGGCACCTTGTGTGGCAACTCCTGCTATCAATGTATGAATGTGAGTGTGAATGGGTGGATGCTCTGAGCGGTTGAAAGGCTAGAAAAGTAAAATCTGTTTACCATAATTTTGGGTGCCCACCTTTTAACTGGAGTGATTGTATAGATCTTCTGTGTTGTTGGGTTGAATATGTGTGTGAAGCAGCAACATCCATATCTGAAGCTTTGGCTACTGTCATGGCACTCTAACACCACTACCTGACTGTACTGTGACAAAAGAATGTCAACTCAAAGATTCACTAACAATGTTTTCTAACAGAAAAATGTACCTCATTGAAAGAGGAATGCAGTAAATTATGTTATTCAGTGTCGCTATATAAAGATCAAAACTGTTTTGGTGATAAATAAAATAAGACTACATTTAAAATAGACTTTTTAGTTTAATAAATGTACGTACATTTATTGAAATAGAGTAATTTCTTTACATAAGGGGCCTCAGAGGCTGCGCTGTTGTTCTGTCCAATAAAAAGATGAAACTTCACTACATTCAGACAAACTTAAATGTGGCAGCTACAATTGTAAGAGTTCATCTGTGAGACCAACATCTATCTTGCAAAAGGAATAACATCATAAACCAAAATATTACAGAGACATTAGAGGATGTGCTAAATTACTAAAAAGCTGCACAGATCAGTTCATCGGATCATGTTCTCCCCGGGATGACGATGCAGGACTTGATATGACTAGCTGGTTTCACCCAGCTCCTCACGTGAAAAACCTCGCAGCAGATTCATAAACAGGCGTTATTTGAAGAAACTGTCCACATAATGGGAATCAACATGCTTGCTTATTTACTTACCTCACCTGAAAAAATATTAAAACTTAGTAAAGGGGATATGAACAGTCCCACAGCAAAAATCATAACTTTCAGCCTGCTTTAGAATCTCCACTAGGTTGGTGGTCCATCTCCTTCTGCTACGTAGCCAAGATGACAAGGGTGAGGGTGAGAAGTCTCCAGTGTTCCACTCTCAACTTTATGACTGTTGTGAGTGCACCATCTCAGTACTCATAGCACACTACATTTTGCCAAACTTGTCAATGTGATAAATGCATTGTCTTTTCTCCATTTGTTTTGACTTTGTATATTTGCCTGTGTTTTCGTTTAGTATGTGCTTTGAGCTCTCTCAGCCACCATACAGTATTAATTAAAGTCATGTTTGATGCAACAAACAAGTGACAGTCTTTAAATTCTGACATCTGTTGGAAACAAACAAATGAGCAATGCTCCAGACTTTTCTCGAGAAAAACTTTGAATAACGTGTTGATCTGATGACATAGACAACACTCACTCTTATTTAGGAAGCCTTTTAAAAATGTCACCACAAGATCTAAGGATAGTTCTTACTCTCAGCTTAAGGGCAATGTCTGTGTCACGCAGCATCAAAACTGATCAAAGCACACCAACTTTCCCACACCCACTTTCACATGATAACAGTGAAGAAAATGCAGCAAACCGCAGGCTGTAACTGTTAACATTTTTTCATAATTACCTGGTCTGTTATTCTAAGTCATTTAAAAGCTTTAAATATTGTGACTTATGTTTTTTAGATTACATTACATTATAACATGATTTACAGACAAATGACTTACTATAAAAGAAATGATACAGCTATTTAGCATCATGGAAAACTTCATGCTGTTTCTAGAGAAATGTAAAATCAGACACCTTTGCAAACATTTTAAACTGGAAATGGGGACAGGACTGTGAAATACTTTAACATACCTATTCATTAGTTACTGTGCACCTGTACAACATAATACATTTAGTACAGTAAGTTATCAACACTGTGTCAGAGAGGGCAAAATTCCAGTCTTTTTTCAGGTTGGTGTTAGCGGTACTGATGTATTCAAATGCCATGTGTTGAAAGATTTAGTTTGCCCCCACTTACAAATATGAGTTCACTGCTGGCAAGGTATAACTTAAAAGTACTGTATATGTAATAAATGTATTGTCCAGTTTTGATCATTTGTGTTCCAGGTTGTTCCTAAATATCAGTAAATTGAGATAACTTAGGCTAAGCTGAAACAGAATGAATAACAGACATGCTTTGAGTTTGTGTCCACTGTTTAATATTTTGTGTGTATGTGTGTTCGTGTTACAGGGAGCTGACCTCTCTACCACCACATGCTCACCTGCAGACAGCTGGACAGTCACCCTCGTCAACACCTCCCCTTCCTCTTCCTCCCCCTTGCTCGTTATCATTTGAGCTCCGCTGAGACTCCTCTAATGACAGCGCTTGTCTATAACATCGTCGTCACAGCTCGTGTATGTGTATGTGTTACTCTGTGTGTGTGTGTGTGTGTGTGTGTGTGTGTGTGTGTGTGTGTAGGTTCGTGCACTCGTACTGGTGCGTGTGTGCCCTGTAATGACAGCGGCTGTCTATAACGGCTCCTGGCAGGGATCATTCGGTCCACCCTCTCTCCCACGTCCGCTGTCCGGTGTCACCCGTGTCCGGGTGGACGATGATGTGATCTTTAGTCCCCTCTGCGATCTATAGACTGGCATTTTGCTCAGGGAGCGTCCCCCGGCCCTGACATGCATGCTAAGCTCGCCGCTGTTCTGCCGATATCCCCCCTGCCCGTCCAACACCCCACCCCCCCCCTAGGAAGTTAACGCCAGCCAGCGCAATATTCCAACAGGCAGCATTAGATACCAAAGTGGCAGTTAGCCACTGAAGTTCGAGCCCCTGTGGGAGAAGTATATGCTCTGTATGTGTGTATGAATGTGTAGAGAAGTGTGTCTGTTGTTAGTGTGCAGGAACATTGATTTGTCGATTACTGCAAGGTGTGATGTATCCATATTAAAGAGCCATTTCACTCACAATACTGTGGATGTTAGGCCTATATTAGTGTTGATTGTTGCATGATTGTCTATATGTAGTTTCGTGCCATTATTTTCAAAGATAACATTGATTTTCTCTCTTAAGGTTAAGCTCCACAATATCTTGTGTGCTTTTTTTGAGTCTTTCAAGCAATCCGTGAGCACATGGAGCTGTTTGCTCAAAGGTAATCCAAAAGTAATAGAAAGTAGCAATTGTCACCAAGCTGCAAATGGTAGCCAGAGACAAACACTGTCGTTAGCTTTTCTAACTATAGAGCACAAATAACCATTGTTTGAAAGTTTAAAAAAAGTTGAAGCTTCTTAATTGTCTGATTTTTGACCTCCTCCTTTCTTCAGCTGTTTGTTAGCTCTGGGCAAAAAAACTGTATGTCATACACACTCATATCAGCTGACAATTATAATGACCGACTAAACTAAACAGAGTGTGTATAATCTGACAATGGCTTTCACTGCTACTGCTACCGTATACTTCCCTCCTATCTCCCTATACTGCTTGTCACTTTTACTAGACATGGCTGTTACTGACTGTTTTAATTGATTTCCTCCCTCCATTATGCCAGTTTTCTTATTACGATGCCTGGTTATAGCATCTCTTGCCTCTTTTTTTTTTGTCTTTTTGTGTATCTCATATTTGCAGTGATATGTTCTGATGCATGTAGCACTGCTGGTATTTATTGCGATCCCTGAGGAAACCCGTGTGTTGATTGTATTCATATGAGAGCATATTTCAGGAGCACAACCTATTATATAAAATAAAACTGTATATCCATTGATGCAGTCAAAGGCTCTGTATCCTCTCATGTTTTTTTAATAGAAATAGGGTTAGGGTTAGGCAACAACTTCTGTGGTTCAAGGTCAACAACTGTAATCCAGTAATCGGTACAGGTGTAATGGGAAAACAGTATGAGCTGTTGCATCATTAAACATAATCTGTTTAGTGCAATCTACTGCTAGACAACACGTTTTCAATCCATACCCAGTTCTCTACCAAGTGTTGCCTGTTCACTACTTAGCATGAGCAAGGCTACATTTAGGAAGAAAAAAAGACTCTCAAACTTCCAGAGATCCAGACACATGATATCAGGCTGAATAAGTACAGGAAAGTCCATACATCCACCCTTTTTAAATATCTCTACTGATCTTGTTCAGGGTCATGTGAGGCTGGAGTTTATCTCAAGGCTATTTGAGATCTTGTAGATTATCACCTCACTTCTATGAGTTTCATGTATTCATTTAAATGTGGTTATCAGATTTCCTAAATGTTTATACCTAAAGTGTTTGACAACAGAAAGTCTCTATCCATCCTCCTTGGCTTATTGTATTGACACGTAGCTCTGTTTATGTGTCCGTGTTTTCTATCTCTAATGCAGGCTTATATGCTCTTTGGTGTGGCATTCAGTGTGTGTGTTCTCCCTGGTGTGTGTGGTCCACAGGGACTTGGTGTGTCCACTCCTGCATTGATGCTATCAGACTCTCATCTGCATACCTGACAGCACAGACCTTCTTCTTCCAGCCCCCTTTCCTCCATCTCCTTCTATCTGTGTGCTTCCTTCCAATCCAACCTTTTACTGTCATATCCAGTCATTTTCCACTCATATTTCTAATTCTTCATTCTCCTTTCTTACCTGTCTCTCTCTCTCTTTCATTCTTTGCTTTCTCGCTCCCTTGCCATTTCTCTCTCTCTGGGTCAATATTGTGTGTGTTGAGGATTCAATGGTTGCAGTTTCTAGATAAACACCCTGTTAGCAGGATTATCCCTGTTGTCCTAACAATGTAAACCCAGGATTAGGCTTGACTCTCCAGGGATATATGGCCTGTTTGTGTGTATTAGTGTGAGTGTGTGTTGTCCTAACGACCTAAACTCAACATCTGTAAGGCTGCCTTTGAGAAGGAATAAGGACCGACTAGTTCACTGCACAGAGGAACAAATTAGTGGAGCTAGTGAAATTCTTGTGTATGTGTTTAAGGCATTTACATTATATCTTGTAACTCTTCCTTAACAAAATTTATGGTGCGCAAGCTCAGCTGTCACTGTGGTCCTTGACATAGCTGCATTAAATGACGATCAGACCGAAAACACTACTGTCCTTAAAAAAACAATGCAGGGGGCTGTGTTGTTTCCATGGATGTATTATAAGAGCTGGATACCGGACAAAAAATGGCCCAAAAACGGTCCAAAAATTATTGCTTGGCTGATGCACACCCCCAAAAGAGTTTCTAGCTTCCAGGTTTGCTTATGCGTTGTGCCGCCCACTGAATATGTGCAGCAGCGTTTCCCCTCCATTTTGCTGCAGCAAGGGTTTCCTGTTGCTGGCAGATTTTTCATGCAGTGCTAATGTCTGTCTGCACATAATATCTAAAGATAATTTTTAATTTAATTTCTCACTGGAATTGTTTTGTTTGTATCAGTTTTTTAACATTAGGATAAGGTCAGTGAACAATCAGCAAAGCACCATTCAAACTGCTTTCTGAAGCCAAGCTGCTGGTGAAGGGGCGGAGGGGAAAGAGCTGAAAAGAAACCAAGGCGTGGAAGCAAGTAAAGGGGTGTTTGAAGAGGTGGGGAGAGGACTGTGGCAGCGATGAGGAGGTGAGAGGTCAAAGGTCGGCCCCCCTAGTGATATCTCCTGTACCAGAGAGGCAGTCACGACCCGGTCAGCGGAGGTTCAGGTGTCAGTAAGAGACGACTGACTGACGAGACCAAGCGGGACCTCTCCTGCGCTCCGTCCCAGTTGGACCTTTCATCCTTCCTTCCCTCCCTCCCTTCGCCATCCTCCGTGACCCATCCCTCCCACCCTTCAGCCGCTACCCTCTTCACTCTCTTCACTCTCAGTCAAACCACAGAACCTCATTCCTGTCATCCTCTCATCCTTTCCACCTTCCTTCCCCCCTCACCTTCTTTTTCACCCCTTAAGCTAAACATTACCACAGGGTTTCACTCAGCAGGCCAGGCTGACTGGGGCAAGTCTCTGTGGGGCTGCATGTCTTCAGTCCACCATCATACTCCTACATTCACAGTCACACATATTGAATATATAGGCACACAGGTTGCTGGCAGAGGCACACATAGCCGATGCAGCATACAAAGCCTACACAGGAAAATTTAAAGAATTTGAGTTGGGAGGACATTGGACACAGAGTTTTTTGTAGTTGTTGCTTCCAGATCTACATTTTTACTCAATGGCTTCTTTGTTGTAATTCATTCATTGTGGACACAAGACAAAAACATCTACTTGAGCCATAGAACATGATCTTAAAGTCAGTCCCTAAATGCTACTTTGTAACTTTGTTCTTGGTCTAACCTAGCGTGTTGCGTTTGGGAAGCTGGGTAAAACTGGATTTATTCAAACCTGTGTATGGCTCAAATTCTGTTGTCACAGGAGATGCTGTTGTAAGGTGAATGTGTCCGTGATGTGCAAAAATGGACAGTTCCTTGCTAGGGTTGATATGAAAGTCACAACTTAAATTGACACTACCTCGGAACTACAGCATACGCTGATTGAGACATGTTAATGTTGTATGATGAGTTCTGAAAGACAGAAATCAGTATCCAGATGGCTATTGTTGAATCACTGCTATTGACTTTATTAACCTCGGCAGATATATTATGGCAATTTTGTGCTGTGGGGCAGCAAAAATGTAATTTATTGGAGCTTTAATACATGTAATGCACTCATTCAAACCTTCTCACTCATACAGTAAATCAAAATAATATGCCTATTATTGTGGGTGGATGCCATTATAGACTCAGCACCTTTCACTAAGTTGGTACTGATCATCAATGACTATTCTCTAGTTACAGCACACTGTACCAAAAATTAAAGCTACATATCAGAGAAACCATGTGCACATGTCAACCTACTATGAGAATAGGATACACTATGTCATAACAATGGATAGTTATAAGTTATTGACTGCTTCTGACCTGGTCACAAGCCAGAGCTAATAGATTAACCACAGCTGACCACAGGTCACAGTGATGGTGTCATCTTGTCAGCTGCTGGTGATAGACGAACAAAATGTAGCTATTAGTTATTTAGATAGCAACGATAATGCTACTTAACAGAACCTCTCACCATTAGATGAAACACGGGAACAACAGAGGATGATGAAGGGAATCAGGAGTCACAGGACACCTTTCATCATTAAATCAAAATTTTAGTTTTTCACTGTAGATATTTTCCTACTTCCTTATCATGCAACTCTACAATGCAACAAATGAGGCCCTGCAATGCTATCATCAGACAAGAACATCGGTATTGGATGATTCTATAAAAGCCCAAATTATATTTACATTATAGTAAGTTTTTAGGTAAGTTAGGCAACTGAAAATTGGCCATGGATAAAGAAAGATTGTGGTTAGGGTAAAAAAAAAGAAAAAAGTAAGTATTAACTGCAGGTCTGTGTCTCTCGGGACATGTTTTCCAGTCTTTTGCATTAAAATCAGATGTGCTACACATCCATACACCAGACCTTCATACCCTTACTTTCTGCCTCGCTACATTAGGAGCACACGACTTCCTGCATCGGCACGGGCCATTGGATGTTAATTGTGAGGTGCAGAATTGTCAGCTATGGATGTAATTCCTGGGGATACTGGGCCATATGTTTGTATTCATGCACATATACAGTACATTGAAACTAGTCAGGTTACATTATTGCAGCTGCACATGTCTTAGATCCCTTTGAAGCAGACTGTGTGAATTTCATCTGCTCATTAAGACCATTAGCTGATGACATGTAACATACCCACGTCTCAATCAAACGCTAAAATAGTTTCAACTTTTTTGATGGACTGGTATGCAAAATTTTCACAGGCTGTGCTTAGTCAGTCATGTAATTCAGCAAGTCCCATTTAAATACATTCTGTTTTCTGACAAACATGTCATTGGGATCTCAAGATACAGCGGAATGTTTTTATTTATTAAAGTATAGTATAGTTTTCCCCTCAGCTTTTTTTTTTTTTTACTGCATTTGAAAACAGTACTTTATATTCATAACTATTTCATGTCTGCAGAACGGACCACACCCTGAAGGTATGGACGAGCTTCTCATCACTCTCTTACTGTCTCATCATTGTGTTGACTGGCTGCAACGCCTGAGGACACGAGACAGCCAGACATATGCACTGGCAGGTACGTGCACAAACATACACTCCGGCAGGTGCAGCCTGCACGAAGGGCTGGCAGTAGTTTCTCTCCATGTTGCTTTTCATTAACTTGTCTAATACAATCAAAGACTGTCAGCAAGACTGACAGAAGGAGAAAGAAAGGGAAGAAAAGAAGAAGAAAGCGATCGCTTCCTTTTTTTTTCTTCACAGATCTGTTCATGCAGCTGCATCTAAAATTAAACTTCCTTTTTCTTTCTGATAACATTGTGTCTGGCTTTTTGTTGCTCCTCAGGCATTTTTGTGCACACGGATGAACACATATCTTCAAGTACACACATACACACACACACACATACAAGTGAGAAAATGGAGTGATAAAAGCGTGAGTGCTCAGGGCAGCATACATTCTACACTGTCAGCTCATCATATAGTATATCTCCAGAAGTGCACACCTGCATGCCCCCCTCCCCAAAAAAAAAAAGAAAAAAAAAGAAAAGGGAAACATTATTGTTGAAAAGCGACATTTTCGGCAGTGCAATCAGGACGTTTAGTGAAATGCCACAGCTTAATGAAATAACGACAGAATACATTTACCTGTCTGCATAAACCGATGGCTTATTTCTTTGCTTTCGGGAGGCGCGTCACTCTGCTAAAGGTTAAAGGGAAGATATTCTAATCAGGGACTCTTTACACAACAGCAGCTCAATAAGGTCAACTGGTGTCACAACATTCAGGTTGGAGGGAGGAATGTGTGTGTGTGTGTGTGTGTGTGTATGCTCGTGCGATGGTTACTTTGCTGTCCTCTTCTGTTTACTTTTCTGTTTGTCATGCAGTCTTTCTTTCTCTTGTTCCCTCTTTGTATATCTTTAGTTGCTTGTCGCTTACGGTGTCTCAGTTTCCTATGAAAAAGCCATCACCAAATCAGTCCTCTTTCTCTCACACACATACACATCACACACACACACACACTGAGTCACATGTAGAGCGCTGGTGTCTGATGGGGTGATCCGCCGGCCAATCGGCTGTATTGATTATTGGGCCAGGGGAGGTTGGTGGAGCAGCAGCAGTAATTAGGGCTTTTTGGTGTGGATTAGCTGAGAGAAAAGGTCACCCGCTCAACATCAGTGGCAGGACCACTGGCAGGGACAGGGAGGGGTGGCCTTGTGTGTGTGTGTGTGTGTGTGTTGGGGGGTGGGGGGGGGGGTTGTCCCCAAACGTGATGGCCGCATTTGACAAGGCCACATATGTTAAGTCTGGTAACCACATGCAGAGACTTTAAGGGAATTTTTTTTAATGATGTCTGAGAACAAGGAAGGTAAAAATCTAAAAATGCTTCATCTATAATGTCAGTAATAGTCCGTCCATGCAAAGGAAAACTGTGTGTGTACAGTAGGTTAAAGTTGAATGAGGAAGTCAGTCTCTAGTTAAGTTTGCGGAATAATAGACACCCTCCATCCTTAGACCCTTAATCTGGGCAAGAAAAAAAAGATTTATTTTTTTTTGCCGCATTTTGAGATCTCACTAAAAAAAACCTGGAAAATACAATTCTATCATAACCTGCAGAATGTATGGACCAAACTACAAAAATTAGCATCCAAAAGGTAATAAACTAGATTCTCCCTTAACACACATGTAATTGAAGAATATGTGCATGTATGTGTGTACGTGGCTTTAAATGTCAATTGAATCACTCCCCAAGTTTAACCTCATAGTGCTGCTTTGGCAATTTTAATTGTGTTAAAACCTTTCTTCTTTTTTTTCTTGTTTTCTCTTTTTCCAGATCTTCAGGTTGACTTCTCAGCGGTATGGCAGGTCTGAGTGTATCTTAAGGGGTCGTGACCCTGCCGGACTGTGACCTAGACAAACAGGACTGAGGACCTGCAACAGGACAAGGAATGTCCCTTATGTTTTTGTTTTCTGTTGAAAAAGTGAAATAGTCCTCCCCTGCACTTGCCAGAGCACTTTCTTGGCAAAGCGTGAAGCAGGGTTTACATGAGAAACATTATGTGACTGTAATAAAAATCATAAAAGCTCAGGCAGTGCTCTGTTTTGTGAGTAAGGATGCATTCTTTCTTTTCTTTTTGTGATTCCGTCTTCTAAGCCACTGAAATTGTGATTTATTTTAAGAGCAGCACTTTTTCTTTGTGAACATATTTTTGGTGTTAGCAAAGCCACTTGTCTGCATTACTGTATCTCTATGTTCCACATTATAGCCTATACTGTATGTTCACAATGCATCTGGCACCATGTGGAACCAATTTTTTCCTAATAAAAAAAGGCAATGTGAATGATTAAGAAGGTGTCTGCTTGTCTGCATTTACGGGGTGTCAGCTCCCCTTCTTCTGCTCCGCAGCAGCTCAGTGAGGCAGCAGCAGCTGTGGCACATTTGGGAGTGCTAGTTTTCTGCAAAGCTGCAGCACTCCTAGTGGCGGAAACATATAAGGGGGGGCTGTGTTTCTGCAAAATAAACCAGACAAGAGAAAACAAATTCTGATTGAGAGAGCTTGTGTGAAAGGAGAATTAATTTGCATTGGTCGGTTTTGTGTTTTGTGTTTGCATGCTTTCGTGACTTTTCCCTGTCCGTCTGTCTCATCACACAACAATGTGTGTGTTCCCTTATGTGTGTACATATTTGTAGGTATAAAACAGTGTGTGTGATTTTAAATGGCATGCAGTCAGAAGTTCTGAAGAAGTGTTGTGTGACAATAAAGGACACATAACTGAGAGGGGAGTCAGAAACAAACAAATGAGGGCTAAACAAACCTTGAGTCCTCATATCCCGCAAGAAAACAGACTGCCTTCACCCTTCTTCCACAGTCATTGTCTTCTAATCTGACAACATTAAATGTGGCTATTTGTCTGAATCTGATATCAACATTTGACAAATTTCTCTTGCCAGGAAATATTTGGCAAAGGTGAAAGGGATTGTCCAGCGATCAGCAATTGGTGATGAATCATATAACAAAACATGCCTGATCAAATTCAATGTGCAAAGTCAACAAGGCAATCTTTAGTTTATAGCACTTATTTAAAAAAAATCCACACAATCCCTTTAATACCAGGTATTTGTGTTGTCAAAGCAAACTCATGTTGATTAGAACTTTGTTGACCACGGTGATTGATTTTGTTGCCATGACATTAGTCAGCTATGCAGCCCTGATCATGTCAGGTTGGGCCTGAGAATCTGTTGTCATGGTGTCCCAGGCATATGAAGCTTACAGGACCTAGGTTATATGGTATTCTATAGTGGCAGGATAGGCAGGGCAACCAGGGTCTATCTGGACTCTGCACGGCTCCTGCATTATAGAGTTCACCAGAGGGTCAAATGTGTCACCACATACATCACAGCTGTAGCAGAACGGCACACACCGTTGCCATGGTGATCGGCCATTTTTTCTCCTGCTGTGCTAAGCCAAACAGTGGTGGGTGGGTGCTGAGATACGAGAAAAGACAAAAAGGATTGTGTGCCTGGTCTTGTGTATGTTTCTGTGTGTATGTAAAGTGAGTGTGTTTATTTGTCCAGGCGTATTTCTGTTACTGCTAAAGAGACACATGTGTGCCTTCCTTGTTTGGTCTGACTATCTGTGGTCTCAGCTGTACTCATCAGGAACACTGTGCAACAATAGCTAAGGTGCCCGCGGTGGGGAACTGCACAGCGTGATAAAACTGGCAAAATGACGGTGTCAGAAGCTCCAGTGAACATAATCAGGCTGTGGTAGATGGTCTCGGCTGTTGGGTTTGGGACCATAAGTCTGGCGATTAAACATGCATAGGGAGAATCCTTCATCACAGGCGAAACAAAGCCGCCCTGCCCTTCCCACGTGTTCCAACATCGCCATGGAAAAAGCCTGTTTCCTTGGCAACCAAACTGGCTCTCTTTGTCACAGGAATGGGGAAGGAGCAGGAGGAAGGGGAGGAGGGTGAGTGGAGCAGAGGCATGACACTTCACGCTGACCTCCACCTGACCTCTAGGTGAACATGCCGTATTGGTTTCCTGCTCTCCTGGAGCGAATATTGTGATTGGTTGTTTTTGACAAAATGAACACATTTTACTTGAGATGAAACATCTTCCATATAAATGTATTTTTTTGTTTAACAACTTTGAGTTATAACAGACACTTACAATGTTTCTATTGAAAATATCACATCAAGCCCACAGTTACTGGTTAAGAAGGAAGGACATTTACATGGGCTGTCATTATTCCACACTGGCCGACATCTTTTCTTCTACTGCCCCCAGTGGCCAGTGTTGGGCCAGTGAAGGTAAAACGGGGAATCGCAGAGTGAAAGAGAAATGACTCAAGGCTAGGAAATGGAGGATGCAGTTCAGAAAGCGTAGTGGTGAGAAATAGACAATGGCTTGTTAATACAGGCAGCCAGACAAAGAGAGGAAGGGAGACAAAGTGAGACGCCGCTTTTATGTCGACCCATGGCTGCACCCATCGCAAAAGGCTGGTACTCTAGCTATAATGTTAACAGAGTGTTTCCCTAATGGGCTTAATGACATATGGAGCACAGATTGCAGCAGGAGCCGGTTCACTTTGAAACCACTGTCGCCTCCCTCAGGGCTTCGCAAGCAGTACATTATGAACACGTGGTGACTAAGGACACAGGTCATGTCTGGTGAACTTTAATAGGTTATCAGATAATAACTGACAGAACCTGGGGTATCTTTGCAGCTGACTGTAAATAGCTCACAACAGGTGTTTTACTTTCTCTTTTTCACATCACACAAAACAGCACAAATGAAATGCAAAAGATCATTTCTTGAAACGATCATTATCTAAGACACCACATGATGATACGCCTCCTTTTGTAAATTCGTGCCACTGGCCCGTATGACATCTCCCTAAGCATCTCCCTGCGGCATATCACCCGCCATTTTGTTTCAATTTGTTCCCATCACTGATATCTCTTCCTCCTCTCAGTTCCTTTAGTCTGTCCACATCTCACTTGTCGTCTGGCCGTCATCTTCTCTTCGACTGTTACTGATGATATCAGATTGCTGTGGGCTCTACAGTGCTGGAAAGTGGAGCTAATGGGCTTTCAAATGCTTTATTGTGAATGCAACTTGTCAAGAGGAGAGAGATAGGATCAGATTTGATTAGAGGACGGAGGGAGGAGGTGGGAGCAGCAGCAGAATGAAATGTATTTAAAAAGAGATGGAATATGGTGTGTTTTTCTGCATGTCTGTGCTTGTGAGAGAAAGACAAAATAAAAACTTCATTAAGTAGCCTATATTTAGGTGAATTTACTGCTTTGCACCAACCTTATTAGATGCCCTTGGATCATCCTTATCTCTGGAAGTCTTTTCATCCCTGCTCTAATTCTCCTTCCCCTTTCTGTCCAGGTTCCCTCTTCACATATGCATCCCTCCCCAGTGGAGGAGAGAGTAACACTGCCTCTTTTGGCTGGATGTGGTAAATGTGTTCCTCTCTGGCAGATGAATGATGTCAAACAGACATATTTATATTCATTTAGGACTGAGGAGGAGGAGAACCCATCTGTAACGGATGTGATAGGAACCGATATGTGCGGGTGTGCATGCATTTAGGTGTGTGTCTATGTGTGTGTGTGTTTGCACACACGAGTTTGAGCATGTGTTCCATCGTTTGTGATAAATGAATCGTGCGTTTGTGTGAGTTGATACTGGGTTTGTGGATTTGAGGACTGCGTGTTCAGCTTGTGTGTTTGTGTGTCTACAACATGTGTGTGTGTGTGCGCGTGTCTGCGTGCAAGCGAGGTCATTCCCCGGTCACTTGTTCAGGCTGTGTGATGAATGAAGAGGAGAGGTGCCTGCAAAGCCGGAGAGATTTGGGAGAAACATTGTTCCACAGGGTTAAAAATGGTCTTGTGTTGTGCCAGAGGCTCAGGGAATGTTACTAAAAAAAAAAAAAAGTAAGATTGCAATTTAAGTAGATGTTCATCATTTCAGATGTTTAATATCAAGCCAGCAAAGTAATAAACTAATAAAATATTCATATTAGTCATTTCATTGTTCACATTTTCTCAGTGAGAAATTTTAGCAACTAAACAAAGAACCCAAAAAAAGAATCTTTATCCATATCTTCTTTCCTACAGGAGAAGCAGGGTGGAAGCTGTTGTGTTTGACTTGGACGGCAGACCGCTGGGGTCAAAGACATCTGACTCATCCAGGACATATCAGGTTGCAGTTAACAGGAAGTCAGTGGACCAAACAGGAAAGACTTTACACAGAGGAGGCTACTGGAAACCAGCAGCATTCACAGCCAAGAGTGTCTGTCAGCATTAGGCCAAAAAAATAGATTACGTATGAGTGCAAGTCAAATCAAATATTGAGGAAAAAATAATCACTTTTTTTTGCTTGATAGAGGTGAGCGCTGATCTGAGGAATGATTTGTGTGTCTGTGTCTGTGTCTGTTTGTGTGTGTGTGTGTGTGTGTGTGTGTGTGTGTGTGTGTGTGTGTGTGTGTGTGTGTGCGTGTGCGTGTGCGTGCGCGCGCGCCCGTGCGCCTACATCCAAACGTATGTGTATGTCTGACAATATGTGCTTGGGACAGTGTGGTCAGGCAGAAGTGCATTGTGGGATCGATGTCCACACCTCGTCCTAAATTATTCATCCTGTCAGCTGGCCTGTCCACCATCGCCGTGGAAAGCGCTGACCAAGAGCTTTACCCTACATCCCAACGGATTCACCTCTTCATCCCCTCCTCAGCCCTCACTTCCTCATATCGCTCTCTCTCTCTCATTATCTCCACTGTGATTCACTAATTTACAGCCTTTCTCACCCTCACTCCTACTTTCAGTCTCCCTTACTTCTCCAATCTTTTCATCTGTCTTTCTTCTACTCCCATTATTCAGTATATCTGTCTTCCTCATTAGTCCTGAACTCCCACTGACTCACTTTCTATTTCTTTCCCTCTTTCTTTACTCCTCCTCTTTCTCTTCCTCTCCTTCCCTGGGCTGACATTCTCCCCTCTGTTAGCTGTGTGTTGCTGACTAAGATTATAATGTGTTGGCTTTGTAGGATGTTTATGTTTGTGCTTTTGAAGTCTGCCCCAGTGGCCTCTTGGAAGACAGCCATAATCCTAGTGAGCCGCCAGAGGTTGTTCAGCATGTGTGTGTGTGTCTATTCATCTTCATACATGTGTGAATGCATGTGTGCACATGATCAACTCTCAGTGCGGTGTGTGTGTGTGTGTGTGAGTGTGAGTCAGTAATTGTGACATGGCTCATACATCATGGCCAGAGCCCGTTTGATTACAAGCGGAGGGGCCCGGTGATTAATCGTTGGATTCAGCTTCCTGGCCCGAGTTGTGACACCCGGTCACAGAGCATCTGTACTGACACACCCCCCTAGCCCTACTGCCCTGCTCCAGCGTACCCCCATACCGCCTACACCCCTACACACACCCAAATACCCCCTACCTTTCCCTCAATTCCTCCCCAGCACTCCATTACCTTCTGCCCTTCTCTCGCCTCCTGCTTCACAATGCACACCTTTTCCTTTCTTTCTTTATCTTAGCCTTACCCTCCCACTCAATTCCCCCTCTTCCCCACCTCCAGTCCTACCGTCTATCTTGTCTTTCCCACTTTGTACTCCCTCATCTTGCTCCTCTCCCCTAACCTTTCTTTTTCAAGCCATTCTGTACAATCCACAGCTTCATATTAACCAAAGCCTCTTTTGATCTTATCACCTTTAGCCTTGCTGTTTTCCCCTTTCCCACAAGCTACTACCGTTCCACCCCCACTCCCATCCTCCCTCTCTCTCTCTATATATATATATATTTATATGTATATGTGTGTGTGTGTATACGTCTATACCACACTTGCCCCTTCCCTTAATCTGATTCTGCCCCCCTCTAAATGTATATTAACTCCCTGATGCACACACAAGCAATCGTACTTGCGAGTTAGCCCACAAAACATGCACACAAACAAAGACACACAGACACACGGACACACACACACACACACTTTACTGCCTAGCCAAAAGCCTTTTCTGTACTTCCAGTATCTAAAAGCATCTCCAGTTCTCTCCACCTGCTGTTAAAGGTCATGTGTTTCAGGTCCCTGATGCCCAAAGCGGCCCTTAATCCTTGAAGCAAGCAACCTTGAAGCCAAACCAACTGTCCTTTTGTGCCTCAAATATGGTAACATCAACTAAATACCCTGAATTGTTGGTTTTTAAACCAGTTATTCCAGGTTTTTAAACCAGGACTTGTGCTTACTGCTTAAGCCAAGTCTAATTTTAATTTATAAATGAAGTGTCTAATTGTTTAAGTCAACATTTCTATAGTGGTTGGGTACTTAATGTTCACATCATAAAGTCAACGTTTTATCATTTCTATTATGACTATGCTGTTTTAGTATTATAGTAAAAGCAAAAATTCCAAAACTAACTAATATGAGTAAAAGTTAGTACTAGAATACTAATGGTAGGAAACATTCAGAAAGGATAATTCTGCTGTTATTGTGTTATTCTAACAAATCCCATTATAAATCTTTACAAATGGGTCACAAATACAAAGTAACATTTTTAAAAACAATTGTAAGTTAGTTTTAAGTTATTCCATTGAAACAGAGGAAGTGTGTGTCAGTATGGGTCCTGGTGTTGTGGGCTCTGTGCATGCACAACAGGACCACTGCTTAAAAATATCCTGAGGGATACACTGAAAAAGATTTAATACATTCTTTAGGTAGCTGGGAAATATCCTTTTAGCAAATGTTACTCAAACAGGAGTAAATAATGCATTTGTTGCAGATCTATTTTCAGGTGCAGATTTGGAGAGCAAGCTTGTTATTTATGATTTTGTGTGTGGAATAAACTCAGAATAAACTGCAGTCCCCATGTTCATTTTATTGACGGAACACATAACTCAGTGCCACACCGTAGCCTGGGTGACATGTTAGCCACATGTTAGCTACACAAGCAGTCCTCGTTAGGAGGATCTGTTGATTTTGGTCTTTTTAATAGAATTTTTTAACAAAGAAAAAAAACATGCCTTTTCAGATTGGAGTAAAAGATTTGAATGATATGATACGAGGACGTTAAGAAGACCTTGTGAGAAAGTGAGGGATGCTGGATGAGAGTCATTGGAAACAAAGGAATCAAATCTGTGAGTGTGAGCAAGCAAGCTAGTGAGCAGCAGAGACTGTGTGTATGTGTGTGGGTGAGTGTGTGCGTGTTCCCCTGGCTCTCACCTCCATGTGGTATCAGGATGAGGGATGGCCCTGCCAGCGATCAGCCCAGGCCTGGACTCAAGCTCCGCACAAGGATTCCCTGCTGAAACCATTAGTCTGGGCATTAAACACCATTAGAGCGAGCGCGCGCACACGAACACACACACACAGACACACGCAATCCAAACACACATTCAGGGTGTAAGTACTTAAACACAACTCTCCACACACAAAAACATACACCCATGGTATGATTGTATAGTTGCATGCCCACACAGACACACACACACACGCGCGCAAACACACACACACGCACACACACATACACACACTCATCATTAGAACAGAGAGTGGAGGAGAGTGACTGCCAGAAGGATTGGCTGAGGCTGAAGGGAGCGATGGGATTGGAGAGCTGCACAGAGAAAGAACGATAAAGAAGGGATGGGAGATAGAGTGGAGGGTGGAAGGGTGTTGAAAATCCACTTTTCCTTTAATGTCTCATTTCTCTTGCCATCATCTACTCTATTTGCCTTTTCTAATGCATAATTAATTAACGACAAGTAAGAAATTAATTTCCTGGATGTCACTTTTTTTTTTGTAGGCTTACCTCATCTTTCCCCCACACTGCACATGAATGGTTCTTTCATACCTGCATGCGTATTTATCACCAGTTTCTGTATGTATGTGGTTATGCTCTCATGTTGCGTGCTGGACCAAGCGTGTCCTCGGCAATCCAGGTGTAATTGGGTTAGTGACAACCAGGACAATGTGACACCTGCAGGTCTCAGCTGTGCTTCTCCCTGCTGAACTGGCCTGGAGTCAGCTGGAGCTCTGTCATCTGGACTGGCCTCAGCTGAAATGGCCATTCTGGGACTGATCCAGGGTTAGAGGCTCTGCTGGGCACAACAAAAATATCAGTCTAAATTCTAACCTTTTTGTGTCATTTGGCCTGACAGGAACAGCAACAAAGGACAGAAAAGGAGATTATGTGACATTCCCGAGTATTAAAACTGTGGCAAAGTAAACATGTATCTTAAGAAAAAAGACCTTTGTTGCAATAAAGGACAGCTTCTTTTTTTAGATTAATTCACGTGCACCTTTCAATCATAAAGTGGAGCTATATTTAAGAATCAAGTTTCGTGGTTTGTAGTATTTAGTTTTACTTTCCCAACACATACGTAGCACACTATAACTTCCTTCCATCCTTTTTTCTAAGTGGACTTTAACATGTTATTGATGTGTACAATCACATTGGGCAAGTCACAGTGGGCAAGCTTCATAAGATGTGATTTGTACTGAAGCCAGGGGAACTAAAGTGCACTGTCTGTCTGAGCTGCTGCATGTCTGGTTGCCCTAACCTGTATGCTATTGTTGCTATTTTTGCTAACGCTGAATGGAAAAATAGATAAAGGTTTTCTTGGTGGATAATGAAGATAACATCTTGATCCATCTGAGAATTAATGTAAGGAAGCATTTGGATTTGACACCATAGATATAAAAATTGTGGATAAAGGTAAGGCTGTTGGCTGACTCTGGTATAACAATGTTAGCTTGTCACATGAATGAGGAAGCAGAGGCATCAGGAATGAACAATGTTATTTCCAAAACACAGGTTAGCATTACACTATGTGTTAGTTCAAATTTATTCAAACTTCTCTTGTTGTCTTTTTAGTAGACAGGCATAGTAAAAGGTGGGAAACTGCACACTCAGAACTCTATTTATCATTGTTTCATTGCTTACTTTCAAAAGCTGATATCCATTTGTTGAAATAAGTGCATCAGAGTTAAGATTAAGATACATTTCCCTTTTTTTAAATGACAGCCATAGTATACAGATGATATTTGGTAATCTGTCATATTGAATCTAAAAAATGTACAGCTTTCATGAACAGGGGAGTACACACCACACTACATGCTCAGTTCATAGTAAGGGTACAGTTAAGCAGCAGCTGTGGAAAAACAGCCTGTACTGTATCACTGATTCACAGACATCTATTACCCAGTTTTGAATTGTTTTTCATTAATATGCAGATTTCAGTTGTGTGAAATATGACTTAATTAACCATTATTAAGATAGTGAATTATCAACCCACATCTTGTTGCTTCAATCTGTATGTATTTTATGTAAAACAAACTAGTTTTTACCAAACAAAATCCTTAAAAAAAGATGGCTCTTCTGCTAAAGGCACCTTCTGGGCTGAGCCTTATTGACAAATATCACACACACTCACACACAAAATGCAGCAAATAAATGCTGCTGGTGTGTGACAGTTTACCGGATGCACCTCTCCACTCATCAGGCCAAACTTGTGATCACAGACTGATATCATCACACAAAACGTCTCCCTGTCATATCAGATTTTTGCTGTTCATGTCTAAGAACTGTCTCTCTAGGCCCAAGTGGCGGCAGACCATGCTAACCAGCGCGACGCCATTGGAAGCTAATAAATCATCTGCGGTTTTATTTCAGATTTATTCGGACCGTAATGAAGACGCGACGGGCCCTGGGCCATAACCGACGGCGACAGGGTGACACTGATGAATGGCTGAAGGTGCGTTCTCTACAGTCGGCAGGAGAGGGACGACTGTCAGGCTGCAACAGTGCAGTATGTGTGTAAGTGTGTGTGTTGCACTCCAAGGATCTGTTGGAACACACGATAGGCATATAAATAGTGTGAGCATGAAATATATATAAATATCATATATAATAAAGCATGTGGAATCTAAGACAAGAAAACACAGTTGTCATGATCACCAGAATCATAATTATTGCATTACCACCCTCATCATCAAAGTCAATGCCAAAATCAATACTGTGAAAGTCAACATCATCATCACAATCATCTTCACTCCCTCCGCCAATATCATCGTCATCATTTCCATCACAACCTTGTTATCAACCTGTTATTGTAAAAAAAATATCAACATTGCCATCAACTTTATCATTATCATCATCATCATCATCATCATCCTAAGAGCTGTCAATAACACTAACACCATTAACTGAAAAAATGAAAAAGAATCTGGCGTGGAGTTGGAAAGATGTGAGGTTACCAGACCTTTGTAGCCTGCTCCTCATGTCTAAGTGAGCTAGTTATACTTTATTTCTTATTATACATGTTAACAGGTTAGTGTTTCCCCTAGGATATTTTCAGAGGGCGCGGTCGGAAACCATAGATTAAAAAAAAAGTTTTTATATCCATGGTAGGCCCTCCTGTACTGTCATGGGGTGAGCTTGTTGTGGATACCTGGTGTTGACAGTGTCACCATAGATGTGAGCAGTAAGGCAGATGCTCATATTGGTATATATTTCTGTATACTGAGTTGAAATGAAAAAAAATGCATATAAATTAGATAAATAAATATTAACTTCAGGTTTCATAAAAGCCTATCACACTCCCACTATCTTACTAGTGTAACATCTGTTATTATTTGTTTCTTTCAAGAAGGGGTGGGGAGTCTTGTGGGTGGGGTGGGCTGCCTCTCAATGGCAATGGTAGGGGAAACACTGCATGTCTATATTTATATTTGGAGGCTCCACCGGAATATCTTTGCATGATCTACAGTTCAAAAAGCTCTTTACCTCTTATACTCAATTTAGCTCCCGTCCCGTAAGACGTGCTGCCGAAAAGCCAACCATCTTCTGCCGACTTGCGTTGGCTGTGGAGGCTACATAAACACACAGTACTGGTAGGATTTCACTCATTTTTCTCATTCTTAAGCTGAAACGAAAACTTCTCAAATACAACCGTACATGTTTGAGTCTGAATCTGATCCAAAATATGAGAGTGGACAACATGAAAAAACTCATGGATCAACCTTAGCAACAAAGGCTAACAACAGATGACCCTTGACCATGTTTAACGTAAACATCCAACATCATAACAGTATAAAAATAATCACAAAAGGTGTCCACTTTTACTGTCCATTATGAGTCTAAATATTAAGGAGTATAATGCTAATACTATTAACATTCACTAATCATCATCCTAATTACCTTCATAGGAATTATTATCACCTTCACTACCTTTACCAGGATTATTGGGGTTATGTTCCAACAGCCCTATAGTCCCTCATTTCTAATACATTTTCCTCACATCAAAATTAGGCAGCCCTATGATCCCACAGCCGTATGTTCCCCCATTTCTTAAATATTTTTCTCCCATCAAAACTAGGCACTATGTTCCCCCAGCCTTATGTTCCAACGATTTTCCACCAAATGAGGCCCTATGTTTCCTCAGGCCTGCATTCCCACAGCACAGGTATGGCCATTCCCAAATGCACATAATTTGTTGTTGCCCCACCCTGAACCCGTTTTTTCATCTATGAAAATGCTTGAAACACAAGTGAAATTCTTGGAACATGGAGCTGTGGGAACATAGAGCTGTGGGAACATAGGGCTGTGGGAACTCCTGGATTATTATCATCACCATCACACCTTTGACTTCTCCTCCTCACTGTGTTGGCATTCCCATCACTCTCTCTGTGTTGCTGTACTCTATTACACTGTCTCTGTTTTGATTGCGTGCTCTTTCTGTGTGTCATCACAGTCCTCTCTGTCAGCCAAGGACAAATCGACTGAACCAACTCAATGCTTCAAGTCTGGCAGCTTCCAGTCATCTTGTCAATCAATGAATCCATATGAAGCTTGTCTCATCCAGCCCTGACACAGTGTAGCACAGCATTTTGTGAAGAGCACCGAAAGACATATAAACATCATACACAACGCTGCAGCAGCATGAGTGATAAAGTTCTCGGGCCATAGATGTTGGAGAAGCTACTTTGAAAATATAAGCAACACTACTAATTAATCTGGAAATACAACACACACAGTTGTGATACAGCAAAGCCCCAGCACTGTTTGTAGTTTCTCTTCGAGTCAAAAATACAACCTAAAAGCCATCAAATGTTTTTAATGTGCTCCTTCACAGAGGATGGCAGCTATAGCCCACTAGATTCACAGCAGTTACAATGGATTCTAATGGCATCCCACTCACAGGAAAAGACAAAACAACATATCACAACTGCCACAGAAACTTCTCAACCATTCCCAAAACATAATCATCTTGTCTTCTGTTTATCCGTATGACTCTTTACTTCACCAATAAATTGTAAACGGGCTGCTTCCTGTGGAGCTTTAGAGCTATGAGGAGGCAATGGTGCAACACTGAAAATCCAAGTTGAGGAGAATCCCTGACTGTTTGAAACACACTGAGCATAACGGATCAACAGCTGACCATGATGCTTCTCCTACAACCACAAGCATCCTGAAGTTTCCAGTGGTTGCTTGGCAACTGGTCCCAACCAAGTAATAAGCTGTGTCTCAATTTAGAGGCCACATCCTTCAAAGGCTGCATTTGAAGACCGAATACATCACAGCGTGACCAAGGCTGGCTCATTTGGAAGACTCCTTCAAATATAGTTGAGAAATGTGGCCTTCTTTTCCCAAGTTTGGAGGATGCAATGTATTGATCCTCATGGCCCAACCTATCCCAGAATGCATTTCGCACCAACCAACAGCAACATGGTGGAGATTTTTTTGCTGTAGGACTGTTAATATAGCCCCGTTTCCATTAAGGAAGTTCCTGGTCAAATTTAGGAAGCGGTACCTTTACAGCAACGTCCTTTCACTCAGTCCTCTAGGCTGTTGTGTCTCCATAGCAGAGTAGGACCTTAATAGGACCCACCGGACTCTGACTGTATCATAACAAAAATGTATCTCAGTTTGTCCAAATAATGCCTTTTTGGAAATTGGCTCCAGCGTTTTCAGAGCTGTGAGAAGCAGCTGGCCAGGTGAGACCAACCAGTCATCTCAGCGGCTAAAAGCCCAACCCCTGAGATGTTCGGCCAGTCAACGTCCATTGTCATCCTGGGGAGAACATGATCCCATTAACTGGCTCTAATGTCTCTGAACAAATGTTGGTCTCACAGATGGAATCTAACAATTGTAAGTGAAGCTGAATGTTTTTACTAGACAGAGGGCTATCTATATACAGATATCACCACATTCAATAAAAATAAATGTATTAAAATGAACAGCTTAGTCTATATACAATTTCATTTGGTTTTATTAAGTAACAAAACAGTTTGGATTTAAATTACAACAAAAAGTTTTAGTGGAGCTTTGAGTTGAGATAATTTTGTCAAAGTGTAGTCAGGTTGTTGTGTTGAAGCTGAGCTACTTCTGTTTCAACTGCAGAATGATTGCACTGCGTCCTCCTGTCCCCAGAAGCCAGACCCACTTAAAAAAAAGAGAGAGAGAGAGAGAGAGAGGATAAGTTTCTTCAGCTCATGAAGGAAGACATGAGGTTGCAGAAAGAGGCAGAGGAGAACAGAGAGAGAATGGACAGGCTCTTCTTTCTATTGGAGAGATTAGTTGAAAAATAACAAATATTGAATGACTGAATTAAAATAAAGTCATTGTAAATAGCTTACATTGTTTATTTCATTTGCAGCAGTCCTTTGTCTTAGGGTCCTTAAAAAGTCTTTAATTCAAATTTTATAAATATTAAACCTTAGAAAATGTGTTCATGTATATTTTGGTTCATCTAAACAGGGAGTACTTGATGGTGCTGCTGGACCTGGATGGGTTGTATTGGGACACCCCCGTAAAATGGCAACATTTATTTGTGTGGATCAAACATTAAAGGGGATAAAATTATGCTTATTATTGAGCGTTACATTGACTGTTACCAGGCCAGTTGCTTCAACCTGTTTCAAGACTTTGTGTTAAGCTAAGATGACTGCATGCTAGCTGGATATGTACTGCACAAACATTGAGTGGTATCAGTCTTCTCATCCCTCTTGGCAACAAGGGAAATAAGCATATTTTCAAACTGTTTAAAAGAGTTTAAGTTATAAGCTCAAGAGGTGTGTCATCTTGCCAGATTGCAGAGGGTTTTTTTTGTGTGAAAGAGGCTTAGACTTTGTATATTGTCCAGGCATTTCAGTGTGGAAGGAGATCATTATGAAAATGATCTGAACCTAAACTGTATTTTCATATTTAGCTGACTTGGTGTACTGTAGTCCAAGATTGCCAACAGTTAACAGGTATGTTTTCTTGCATGTAAAATGTATTCCAGACCATTGAAGATTCATAATAATAAATGTCAATATCTGTTGAAAAATACTCAATTCCATGCCTTTCACGTGTTAAATGCAATGTGGTATTTTTTTTGCTTGGTCACTATGTCACAGAAGCATCATAAACCTACGGGTTTCTAAGTGCATTTGCTTTTGCAGCTGTCTGTGTGAATTGTGTTGTGCTATAATGTCAGTATGTGTTCACTCCATCACACTGTCTCTCTAATTACTGCTGTTTGTCCATGGTGAGACAACATGAAGGCATTCGGACTCTGTGGCTGACAACCACCATGAAAGGACAGATAACACACTCCTCCTTTATGCAGGACTGGCACCATCTCTCTCCTTCCATCTTCATCACTCCCTCTCACACACTCTGTTACACTCCTTCACTCTGCCTCTCTATTCCCTTTCTACTCCTCTACAAAGCTGCCACTCAGTCGCTGCAGAAATCTCTATCACAATCTCTTATCCAGTTATCTGCCCCGTCTTTCACCGTTCTCTCTCCCTTTTCTCATCCACATTCATCCGTGTGTCTTATCCTACGTACTCCCTCTGGCTCTAAATGAAAAGTTGTGCTCTGTATACCATATTTGCAGGACAGTTTAACAAGGTATTAGCATACCCTGTGGGTCTTTAAAATTTATTTTTCATATGGGTGACTAACATACTTTCATGCGCATATAACAAATGCGTGTGGACACACACGCATATGCATACACACACACCTATAAGTGCACAGAGGCAGTTAATTAGAGCCGGAGGCCCCTCTATCCTAACGAACCTGAGGGTAATTAAAGAGCCCCTGGACACGGGTGTGTCTGCGAGCTGCTTCTAATTAAGCCCCAGCGAACTGATTTAGCTAATTAGCTAAAGGCTCGGTGTCAGACACCAAAGCATTCCAGCCCCCGCGGAACACAGGAAGTTACAATGTTCCCACATCGTCCCTGGCAACACTTCCATTTCCTGAGGCATTAATCACCAGAGTTACAACTGTCGCCATAGTGACTGCCATGTAAGAAAGAGGGGGAGGACGGGGGTTTGGGGTGCATGTTGTAAGCCTCAGGGTAAGAGGTGTAGACCTTTCATGTTCAAGGTCTGGTTTGATGAAACCAATCACATGATTCATTTGAATGAAGTCAGCAAGGTGGAAGAGGAGGGTCTGGAAACGTCTAATACAGTTTGATAATAAACATGTTCATAACCAGCTAGTGATAAAAAAAATGTTTATGACTGAACAAATCGTGCTTGATGTGGACAACAACTAATCATCAAAGAAATCAGGCAGCCACATTTTAGTTTTAAATGAATACAGTTTATTTCAACTTTGGTTTTGTTGTCATTGTTTGTTCATGGACTGTTGGTTTTATTGTTAACATCCTGCAAAGTAACATAGGCCTACCATAAAACACTCACCGCAGTAATTTGCTGCACTCTTGGAAAGCAGCAACATTTCTAAAAATAGGTCCAATGGGGCAACAAGTGTGAGCAATTAGATAATTAGACAAAAAAACAACAACAACAAAGTAATAAGTTGTAAGCAACCATCCATAACCCTAACCCTAACCATTTTAGAAAGCCAATTTATTGGTCCAAGTGTAACCTATCATACTTACCATAGTCACACATGCATGGTTTTACTGTACAATGCAGAATGATCAGTGGCATTACAGGTGTGTTCACTTTCAGATTTACCTTCAAATTGAGTAGAAGCTGATCTGATGTTCTAATCACCTAAACGCTCATTTTTGCTCCCTGTTTGATGAGGTCTGAGATCCCAGCAATCCCTTAAAGTACAATGCTCTCATAACTTGTGGAAAAGATGGGAGGAAAAATTGCTACACTAAAATTTGTTGTATGAATGTCCATGAATTATGAATAATAATTATTTAGAAAGCACTTCACAGTTTACTTCTCATTCAGCCAATCACATAGCAAACATAGCTATAAGTACAAGTAATGTGATTAATTGATGACCCGTTCAAGCTGCTTAACAGCAGCCACTCTGTTAGGTTTGGCTGCATTACTAACATTTTTTATGAGTTGATCACATCTCAGCTCATGGTCTTCCCCAGTGCACTATTTTCAAGGTCAGGAATGAACATGCTTGTTTTGTGCAGTTTTTCAAGTACTGCACAATGTAAGTCAGTAGCTTTACAAATAAAGTTGATCACCATTACTGAAAAGACAACCAGCCAACTTGTGTCTGTCTTTTGAGTTGTGCATGTTACCTCTCGCCTTTCTCTGCACACAGATTTTTGGCATGTGGGCATATGTGAATACTAAAAGATTAAAAAGCAAGAAAATGCAAAAATGAAGAGAGGGGAGTAGGTGTCATCATATCACAGGCATGTAGACTAGGTAATGTGGATTTGAGAGGCTCACAAGTCCTCCCGGAAATCACAAAACTTTCAACAGCGGATACATCCCAGAGCAGACAGTCATCTCGTTTCATCTGCCTCCTCTTCATTTTCATCTCTCCTTCTTCTCCTCTCTAGCTCTTGTCACCAATAAGTCAGCTTCCAACTTCATAGCTGGAGCGCATTGGATCTCCATTCATTTCCGCAGCAGGAGAGGGAGAGCTGGCGTTGGCCACTAAGGCCCTGATCAATCATGATCTAGCACGACAGCTTGTATTAGAGATGGAGAGATGGAGGGATCGAGAGATAGAGAGAGAAAGTGAGGGAATATAAGATATTCAGACATGGATATTTCTCTTTCAGAGATGCATGTGATTTGTCGACATGAGCAGATGCGATCAGATGACGGTCAAAAGAAAAAGAGTGAGAGGAGGAGGGACAGATGGAAAAAAAAAACATCCCCGGCCCTGTTCGTTATTAAGAGATTAAATCCCATCTCTGACAGACTTGTCAGTGTGGGAGACAGAATCGAGCACGGCCGGTAATTTGACTAGTTCCCTATCTCCTCACCGCTCAGTTGGCCGATGACAGCCAGGCGACAGAGCGTTGAATATGCAAGATGTCTCTCCTTCTATCCTTCTAAACTCTACCGTCTACCTCACTTGTGAGCGCTGTCATGGCTACCTCAGAGACATACACAAACGCTTGCACTCACAAAGATATATGCATACACACATGCAGCCCTGTGAAATGATCCATTTTCAACCATTTGCATTCTCACAAAGAGGTTCTGACCTCCCAGGATATTGACGGATGAAGTCTTGCAGGTTCATGTGCCTCACATGTGCAGCAGCAGTTTATGTAGCAGTACAATTTCTCACTTTTAAGATGTAGCCCAGGCCCTAGCTTCTCTCTCAGTGAGTGCGAGTGTGTGCGTCTCCGCTGACAGTTCCTGTTAGCCTGATGTGCAGATCCTTCCAGCACACCCACAGTGAATCCAGTCAGGCCAGGTGTTATTTTAACACTCAGTTTTGGAAGATGAACGAGGGATGTTTTCCTCCTCCTCCCCCTCCTTCTCTCATCTCACACATTCTCATCCCTTCCCTCCCAGTCCCATCCCTCCATTCGGAAAAGCCTGACCCAGTATTACAGTGACATTATGGGGCCACTTACTGCCCTGCTAAAATAAACCCCAGTGAAGGAGGTGTATGACAGAACGAGGTTACAGCATGCCATTGCGCAAATTAATCAAACAAATAAACGAGGAATTTAGACTTAAACAGGGAAGTTCTCTCTCTCTCTCTCTCTCCCTTCCTCACTCCCTAGTCTTGCAGCTCCTGTGATTGTTCTTGTCTGGACTCTGAGTCACACAGACACTTGCAGATGAAAACACACGAACATGCAGAGGTGTGTGCATGTACACACTCATTTATGCACACAGATACCTGCAGTGTCACAGGTGAGGTAGAAGATTTTCAGTTTTCAAAGCAGTTTCAGTCAGAAATGAATGTTTGACATTCATCCTGTCACTTCCTCCTTCATTTTGTGTTGTTGGAGCTGTTACAAAGGCTCAACTTCTCCACAGTTAAGTCAGGTGTTTGTCACTGCAGGCGTTGATGTTTACTGAAAAACAGGGCTATACAAAAGAAAAGACATTTGATCATTTCCAAATTTTTGTGAAGTGACCTATTTCATATATCAGTCCTGTCAAACCTGATTCATTTTTATGCCTACTCTGTCAACAGATTGTAAAATTGTAAGCCCTACAGCTTTGAAGTGCTAACAGGTACAACAACAGTAGCATCACTAATGAGCTCGCTGTATGTATCTGTTGCTTTCCTTTTATAGTTTGCCTCACACTGTTGTTGGTCTCCCTCACATCCTTCTCTGCATATATTTGTACAGAATTATGAATAAATAATTTTAGATCAAAGACACCTACAAAACTGCAGTTTCGTAGCCTCCTGTGACATTTTTAGCCACAAACAAAAGTGTTGTGAGCATTGCAGTAAAGACGTCATATGTGTTTTTCCTCAATTGCATTTCAGAATTATACCTGGACACCTGTCACCTTCGCATTCACTTGAAGGAGAAAGTCTGTCCAAATTTCTGACTGGTACTGCCTTCCTTGATGTGTTGGTTTTAAGTCTTCAGATAACCTGTTAAATTGTTAGCACTGTATTAAACTAATCCAATGTCTAAATGTTTATTCAGATTTGTTTTTCCGTGTATAAAGTTTCCTTCAGTCTGGTCCTCTTCTACATCTTTTACATAATTTAATGATTTCCTGCATTTTAAAAAACAAGAAAGTGGATATTAACTGTCTAAATTCAATGACAAAAGCATGTGTAGGTGGAGCATATGTACTAGATAGGTGAAGAATGTATACTGGAATAGAGATAATGATACCAAACAGCAGGAAAGATTCTCCAGTGGCGATAAAATGACATGCACTGTAAATCACTTCTTGTCTTATAGCTGCATTGCATTCTGATTTATTGGGATAACTGTCAATGAAATTGGTGCTGTTTCTCTAAATGTTGATTATCTTTTTTTGCTTTGGTTAGGACAAGTTCACATCAAATCTACTTTTGATTTAACAGGCTATTCATTTTGTGAATAAACTAAGTATCTGGGTGAATGCATGTAGCCGTATGTCTGAGGGAAAATACCACCCAGCAATAAAATGTACTATGTGTGTCACTGTTTAGTGTATTTTTCAGGGCATCTGTCCACTACGTTATTTGACAAGCAAAGACAAGCAATCACTGGTTTATGAGTAATGTTTCGATGTTCAAGCTCATTTAAGAGATGTATCTCTTCTCTGATGACTGAATTACGAGCTCTGTCTTCTCTCTATAATATCATAAAAGTGTCTTCACATTTGTCAATCTTGGAACAATTTTCTCACATTTAGGAATGCAGAGTGACATCCAAGTCATGGTCCCAGCCAGCACACATTCCTTCAATTTTCCCCCTTCACTGAATTATACTATTAGGCTACAAAACCCTAAGTTTTCTTTTTTCATAATGTTGTTGTTATTGCAATCTTTTATGTTGAGTTACAGGTGAAATCTGCTCCAAATAGGATGTGAGGACTCAGAATACACTGATAAACATAATTTTTCATACAAACAAAAATCTAATCAAAAGGAAAAATGAAAGAAATATGTATTTTGTTCTTTTTCTTGAATCGCCATTTTGTCCATGCAAACAATTTCATCTCTCAACACCTCTAGATTGCTCCAGTGTTACACATTGGTTACCATGGCGATTGCTCTGAGGCCAATTCCGCATGCAGGCAACATCTTGATTAATCTCGACGATGACAGTGCGACTCTTGATGGGAACGGCTCCACATTGATCGGTAATGAAGCCATTGAGCTGCATGAGGAATGGAGGGGAAGGAAATTTGTGAGCACATGATTAATGAAATAATTAATTAAGTAATTGGATTGACTTAATTATTTATTTCTCAATCTTTGAAGTAGTACGAAAGTTTGATTGCATATTCAAATCAGGGGCGGTGCAACGAGGTGAGTTGCATTTTGCTTTTAATTCTCAATCAGTATGAGGACACACTTGAAAACAGATCAAACTGGAATTAGACATCAATGAGAAAGTATATCTCAGTGAAGTATTAACCAAGTGAGCTCACTTTTCACCTCTTTTCAGCATATTTCAGGAAATTTTTCCTTTCCCAAAAAGCAAATTCCTTCACATGACAAAGTGAAAGTGGATTCCAAAGTTATATTATGATTTGTTATTGAGATGATCAGATTAATGAACATTAATGAGCCCTTCAATTGGAGCCAAACACAATTGTTTCAGTTTTTTATATTGTTAATAATATAGATGATTAACTATCTTAATGAAGAGTTAAGTCTGTGATCCCATTCCCATATGTGACTCCCAGTATGTCTGGAAATAGATTTTGTAATTCCTCGTTGCCTTTTCCATCTGCTGCCTGCTGTTGCAGAGTGTGTGGGATGTTTCCTAGACCTACTGTCAGGACTGTGAGCTTTTCCAGGGAAAACATGTGGAACTTTTGGATCTTCTCTTAAAAACTTGGCACAGTCCTCCTCCGTGAGCTTCTGCATATGTCATACCTGGCATTTGAGCTTCAACTTCACACTATAACTCAAATGGAAAACCTGTTCAGATTTCCCATAACTCACATCATAAATGTGCTGATAGAGTGGTTCTTTGGGCCAACGTAGTAGCTAATCTTAAATTTACGGCTGTGGGATACCACCACTGCTTATTCTGCTAATGACGTCCAGCACCTATGACTACACGTCTGCAAATCCCAATCCGTGATCTCCTGCTACACATCTTTTTATCACCTCTTCTGTCTACTGAAATATTTGAAAGTCTAATAAAAATAAGTCAACATCATATATTTTTCCTTTTTTACAATCCAGTTTTACCCTGGGAAAGACATTGCTGAGTATCCATGCTCTCTTTTTTCTGTTCTTTTTTTTTGCAATGCTCCGCTTCACAGTTTTAATGTTAGACATACCCACACCTGGGAGCTGCCCACCGCTGCCACAGTATTCCACTGGCCACAGTGCCATCTCTAGCAGAAATCTTAGTGCTATTTCTTGCATGTCTGCATAACATTACTCACTTGGAAAAGTTAAGAGGCTGTTCAAGTTTCTCCAGATCATATCCTGTCTCACATGTGTGACTGAGTGAGGTTTAGACAACCTGCCCAGAAGAACCATTACAAGCTTTTAAAGAAATGTGATAAACATAAAGTATTCTTTAAAGGATACAGCTGGCATTAGTCTATATTTATAATTCTCAACAACCATTAAAAGACTGAAACTAATAATGTGTCAGTCTGCCTCTCATGACTTTCCAGTGCTGTCTGTGGCAATCAGAACCTTGTCCATTGGTTTCTACTGAAGATAAAGATTTTTTAATGATCAGTAATTTCCTAAAACTACTGGGAACTTAGCAAACATTACTTTAATGGGAGAAAATAGTACTTTTGTTGGGGGCTATTTCAAAATTATTTGGATTAGATGTTCCGCTGAGTATTTATAGCAGCATGATGTTGGATTGTCTTAAAAAAAACAGGCTTTGCAGGCAATACTACACTAAAATCAATTAATTTTTGATTTTGGTCATTTGCCTTATCCTTTAACAATTTCAGCCATTATAGCGTTGAAATTATTCCATTCAAAGAGTTGTGTACCAGATGACAAGCAAATGAAACCAGCAAAGGAAAAGGAAGGTAATCAATCATCTATGTTTTAAACCAACTGCATCCCATTATGTACTAGTTCCACCAGAGAGCTTGTGTAGCCAACACTATGTCAACTAAAGATGGTGTCTATGGTTTTGTTTTTCATATGAACAAGCTGAATGCTATTCTTCATCAAGTGTCCTGCCAGATTTGTATTTTCATTTTCCCTGCCCTGATTTAACTCCCACAACGATCACTCAAATATTCAGCTAAGAATTCAGAGAGGGAGTGATTCTTTTGAAAATATTCCTCTAAAAGTTTACTTGAATCCTCTTTTGTCAAAGTATATTGTATGAGCATGCACAAATGCATCTTTGTATGGGTGTAAGACTTTTGTGTGTGTGCTTGAATATTTGCTTGTGTGTGCATGTTGCATCGTATTGGAGATCATTGTGCATCCATCACTATGCCGTTAAGCAGTGGCCAGTGAGGATATGAAATGGCTCTCACTTTGGGGCTATCGCTGATCAGTGCTCATAAACATTTAATGTCATAATCAGCCGTCAGCCGGCACAATAACACATCAGCACTAACAGCTTTGGCCACGGATGGCAACACACGAACACGTAGACACACTTGCTGATGCACAAAGGCATGCAGAGTCACTTGTTTAGTGTAACATCTCTGGTACATTGAGTATGTATATTTTATGTAACTCAGTTATGGAGGTGCTCTACACCATACAGACATACAAGCACACACACATTAGATATCTTGCCTCACACATCATTAAACAAACACACACCATCAACCATTTAGGCACTAAAATAATGTGTGTGCTCAGAGTGTGCATGATGTTATGCTATGGTCTGAGAGATGAGAGAGAGAGACAGGGAGAGGGTGAGGAGGGGGGTTGTATTATCGGGGGAGGGCTTTACAAAGTAAGCCAATTTATACAAGGTATCCCGGCTCGAATTAGCGGCTAATGACTCTATTAGCTTTCATTTTTGCACCAAGGAGATTTGCCTGCATAAATTAGGGCCCGATCATTGGCAAAGTGTCACGGCCAAAGGACAGTTTATAAATACAACAGCCAGGCCCTGTCAGCCACGCTGGGCGCTGATATAGACGTCTCTGCAGACTTTGTCGTTGAGCGCAACAGACTTGTGCCAGTCAGACAGTGACAGGGGACCGTGGGGGCCCCAGGGGGAGCTCTCTCGCCGTCGTCCCTGAAAAGGTCAACTTGACGCGGGCACAGCCCATCGACCTGCCCCCCTGTCGGCTCCGCTGATAAAAATCAGATAAACTTAAGACCACTTATTGATCCAGGCTGCGGAGCCTTAGGCAAATGTTGGCCAAGCCCTCCTCCTCCTCTTCCTCCGCCTTGTCCCTTCTGCTGTGCATATGATTACACATAAGCAAATAAGGATGAGGCAGAGGTGTGTGTGTGTGTGTGTGTGTGTGTGTGTGTGTGTGTGTGTGTGTCAGGGATTAGACAGAGAGTTAGGAAGGAAAGGGAAAGATAGAGATGGAAGAGGGAAAGAGGAAGGAAAGCATAGGCAGGAATTCTTGTTTCTCTGAGGAGAAAAGGGAGGGGGTGTTATTAAGAGGTGAGAGGATGAGAAGTGGGAGAGGGGACAGCAAGATTAATCGCAGAAATTTGAGCAGAGACAGGGAAATTTCATTAACTATGAGAGCACTTGTTAGAGCTAAATGGTCAGAGAGAGGCGGGAGGTGGAAGGGGGGTGAGCCAGGAAAGCTCTCAGAGGTGGGAAAAAGAAAGACAGAGATGGACACACAAGCGTTGACATCTAACTTATAACTTACCCTTCCCAAAAAACACTGTAGAATACTCCCCAATGTCTTGCTGTCCATGTCTTTCCTTCTACTGTAAAATCTGAGATGGTTACAAGGGATGACGACAGAGGCAGGAGGGACAGACAAGTGAGAGCGGCTGTGGGAAGGAATGAAAGCAGGAGGGGGCCCTTACAGCAGGAAGGATACAGAGCTGAGCAAAGGGCCAGGAGTCAAAGTTAGCGAGAGAAGACCAAGTACAGACTGCTGCAGAGCGACAGAATTAGAGCACAGCTATAGGAGGAGCGAGGGAGTGATACAGATGTGCAGCACATCTGGCTGGCAACACTTTCACCTCAGTTATCAGACCACACATCCTCTGTAGTTTCACTAGCCGTCCTCTCTCACAGCGACTCACTATCACCAGGCTGAGTGTCTGTCTTCTGCCCTCTGCACTCACGCTATCTTACACACTTCCTCCCTCCATCCCTCACCAGGCAACCACATTTCTACTCCTTTTTTCTGCACACAAACACACACACACACACACACACACACACACACACACACACACACACACACACACACACACACACACACACTCTGTACTCACTGACTCATTGTCTCAGTGTCTCTCTCAGGAGGATGAGCATTACAGCTCAGGGCAAAGAGGTGCTGATAAGGGGACAGGAGTGTGACGCGAGCAGGGGCCGATGACCACAGATAACACACTTACTTACTTGAGAGAGAGAGTGTGTGTGTGTGTGTGTGTGTGTGTGTGTGTGTGTGTGTGTGTGTGTGTCTGTCTCTGTGTGTCTATGTGCATGTGGGGCCCATAGTCGTCAGGGTGTAAGTGGGAATGATGAGGGTAACCCCGTTATCAGCTCTGTCTATGTCAGCACCTCCATCTGGTGTCAGCTCTCTTGCCAGTGTATGTTTGTGTGGGTGTGTGTGAGTGTGTGTGCGCGCTCATGTGAGTTTGTGTTGTCACTATAGGCCAATAGTTGTCTGGTGAGCAGGAAGTGCAGTCTGGGTCAGACTGGTGACATATGCAGCACAGCCATTAGTGTCTGTCTTATTCTCCTCTTCTTTGCTCTGAGCATGAACTTCATCAGTTCAACAGAAGAGGAGAATAAGTTTGTATTTAAGCAATTTAAAGAGATATATTAAACAATAAATATAATACGTATAACAGTGCTTTTCAAACTTCTTTTTCTGCTGTCACTTCATTCTGCGTGCCATTTTTCCTCATTTTCAGTCTGCACAATTGCTAAACTGGTAACATAACCATATTATAATCAAATTTAAGAATAATACAGAACACACAGTTTCATATACAGTAATTGCTTAGTTGCATTTAGAAGGTGTCAAAGAAAAGAAGATTTGGATACAGAGGAGCATGCCAGCAGCAGAGTAAGTGAATATTGGGATGAAGCCAGGGTCCACAGCTTTAGTCCTCTGCTGCCAACTACTGGAGAAAATGTGGAATAGCAGAAATTCCTATTTTCTTGTTCATCTCTCCTCTGTCATTTGTGCCTTCTGTTCTGCAGACATAAAACAGTCATGTGCTGCAATTGTGGTAACAGAGGATATTCTAAATGTACTGTAACAACTTGTCACATACTGTGACATTTCACTTTGTGACACATCTTTGATTTTTCTGTAGTTGGAGGCTTCATAGAGTAGAGGTGTAGAGAACAGAGACATAAATGATTTAAAATATTTGTCTGTTCTTTTAAAAGTAAATACTTATTCTACATTTTAAAGTATTTTTGGACATGTTGTGCCTTAGTTTGGAAGCTAATAAATAGATGACAGTAAAAGACAGACTGGGAGTAACATACAACAAAGGTCCGAAGATGGCTGGTACATTAGTTCATTGTGGCCACTGTCAACAATTAGTCCACCATATTTTAACAGACATTATTTTTAGAAAAATATACTTAGATTCTAATGTGTGCATTAACCACAGTTTTACAGCTTTGACGTCCCCTAAATCTTTTCTAAAGCTGGTGTATTTTTGACTATCTGAGATAGTTCAACAAGAGCTTTCTAATATACTTTTTTTTTTAAGTGACTTAGGCTCTCTTTCTGTACTAATCTCTAATTTTACTGTGCAATTGTTTGGTGTGCTCTGCCAAAACATATTGCATCAAAAACAGATATGTATCTATCTGACTACATGGACATTACCAATAACCAAACTATTACTTGGTCTTTAAATACACAGTAACAAACTACAAACACGACGGCTCCCTTATCTGAAGCAATTTCACCTGTTTCTCTGCACAACAGCCATATTCCACAAAACACCTCTGATGCACCACAAAGAGTAGACTTTATCATCCTAAATGTATGTATATGATGCAAAAACATGATTCATATGGCCAAATCCTAATATAACTCACAGAAGATAGGTCATTATGATTACACAGAGTGCTCCCTGCTGGCCATTATCATTCAAGTGCATCTTTGCACTGAAGGACACAGCAAACCCTGTTTGGATCTGACACACTGTGGTACAATTTGTGTGTGTGTGTGTGTGTGTGTGTGTGTGTGTGTGTATGTGTGTGTGTATGTGTGTGTGTGTCTCTCTCTCTCTCTCTCTCTGTCTCTCTGTGTGTGTGTGTGTGTGTGAGAGAGAGAGGGGGGGGTGCACTGAATACTGCAGAGTGAAGTTTTTAAGGACAATCTGATCAACAGTATCATTATCAGCGGAATAACTCAATGCATTTGACTGTGTGTATGCATGTATGTGAGTATGTTTGTGTGTAACTATGAACTGAGTACGTCCACTTCATCATAACTTGCGTTGGACAGTAAAATATGCAATAAATATCCCCAATAAAATATCTGTTATTTTTTCAAATCTAATATCAATGATTCAGTATCTATCCTCTTAATAAAACGTTGCAGTAAATGGGCAGTGGATTTATATATAACCATAACCTGACCATAAGGTTAAGTGTTCCTAATAGTTATAAATGAGAGGCTGCCCGTTACTTTTGTTTATTGGCATGCTTTCTTTGGGTCCCCTCACTGATTCCAGTAATATAACATGTCGCTCTCACCGCGCGGCGAAATGAGATTAGACTCTGACATGGGCCTCGCATCATCCGCCGACGAGCCCGCACAGTGAACTCTTCACCCGGGCACGGCACGGCGGCGAGACGACGCACGGAGGCGGAATATCCAAGCAGGCGGGCAGGCAGGGTAGGCAGGCGGCTGCGCGCTCCCTGGAGATCTAGGCGCGCTCCTCCATTCCTGCAAGGATTGTTCGTTCAAGTCTGCCATCTAGCGACGGAAAAACGCAACGACGCTGTCAGATGTGAATGCTGAGGGTATGCACTTCTTGAAATATAGCCCACTACACCATTATTCTATATAATATAATAACAGTCTGGTTTACAAAGAATATATTTCAATGTTGTGATGTTTTAAAAAATATCATTATCACCATAATGCCATTAACACAATATTAATAACTTACTCGACAGAACCAGCCCAAAAGAGTGTGTGTTACATGTGTATCATAACTCAACACTGAGCTATTCATATCTTCATATATGAGTTTTGAGTCACGTGGTTATGTTAAAAAATATTGCATTAAAAGTTATATTATTATTATTATTATTAGTAGTAGTAGTAGTCATAGTAGTAGTGGTAGTAGTTTACCATGGATCTTGTTCATAAGATAATTGTATGTTGCAGCATTGAGAGACTATTGCATATGTTAGGTAGCTGATTGGACCCTAGAAGTTGCTTTGTGTCCTGCTCGAGTGTCATTGAGCAAAACACTCCTCAAATACAGCCTCCACTCTTACTACCTCCTGTAAAGGAGCTCGTAAATGAGCCGTGGATCAGAATTACATTATTGCCCCTTACACAGTAATAATACTGAAAATGTGAATGTTTATTATTTAGATAGATAATACATATTCAGTAGCCTACATGCATACATCCATGCACAGTACCATAGAGAAGAGAAAGGGCTGCAGGAACAGCAGAAACAGAGGGCCGTTTTATTGCACTAGTTTTATTGCTCTCACTCAGGACTCATATCCTGAGTTTAACAGGAGTAAAGGCAAAAGGTTTTAAGTGTGTGTGTGTGTGTGTGTGTGTGTGTGTGTGTGTGTGTGTGTGTGTGTGTGTGTGTGCATGCATACAGAGAGAGAGAGAGCAGGGGAGAGAAGAAAGAGAGAAGGTGGGGGTTACTGCCTGTTACTCGGGGTTGGATATGTGGGCCAAGGCCGCATGATGTTGGACTGAGCCACACAAGCTAATATCGGCCAAAGACTGTGTAATAGCATCTACTTAAAGTAATGAAATGTGAGTAATTACAATATATATTGTCATAGCATTTCCCCTCATATCGAACCAAATGGATACCCAACTATCTCCATCTCCAGATGCTACAGAAAACGGTTTCAAACCTTGTGTCAAATTGTAAATGAGAAGACTAAAACATTTGGTGGGAAATAGTTCCTAATGTAAGCTGTCATTCCCATCTCACTCTGCTCGAATATTGTTTGACATGAGCTTTTTCAGCAGTTCCAAAATCACAATATTTACACATGTTGTTAATAGTGTGAGAGATAGTGTTTCCCAGATGGCCAGAGTTGCATCTTGCTCTGGATCATTTTTTTACAGCTTGTTTATAACACAAGCAAACAAAACATTCCTCCCTGTTATCCAATCCATCTGAGAGCGGACACAATCACTTTGAAGATTAAGCGAAACAAAATCATTGCATTGTTTTGCCCTGATGTAACTGTACAGTAATGAAGGTCATGTCAAAGTCTGCATGGACTTAAGGGAGTAAATACCGTTTTAAAGCTCTTTAATGGTCATATGTTATCTTTCACAATCTATAAACCATCTTTATGGTTTTCACTCTTTATGGTTTTGAATATATAATAGGGTTTGAACAGGTCAATCCTATGCCTGTACCTCCTCCCAATATTGCTGCTTCCATGAGGTCGAAGTGCACACACAGAACACAGAAAAATACCTTTGTCAAGAGTTTGGTGGGAAGGTTAGCTTGTAAATCATTACACATTAACATGACATAATAGTCTGACTTTCTTTTCACTACATTTAAAGCCTTTCTCATCATATTTGTGGAGATAAAACTGTAACCAAATAGCAGACAGTTTAGACTGCATTTTTGACACAGAATGATGCTGGATTGATGGTCTGTGTTTACAAAGATGTCTTCCTCTCAGTGCAGGAATGGAGATTCTGTTTACATCCAAAGTAAACTTTTTGTCCATCTCATAATTAGAGTTTGATTACTATCGACACATTGTAGGAATCTCTCATCTGAGGGGGGAAACTGAAGCCAAGCACATTCATTTCACAAGCTCCCTCTCTGATTGATAGGTCACATGATGTACTTTTATCATACATTTAAGCTAAACTAATGTCCTAAACCATATAATTTCACAGTAATTGCAACATTAAAAAAAAGCTTGGTTCCTAACCAAAAACCTTTATGAGCATGAAGATTATCTTTAAGAATGGTGATGATTAATATTAAATCAATACAATTGTATATGTTATGGAATCCTGGTTAAAAACAACTTGAGATCAGATACTGGTCTATAATGCGCACAAATCACATTGAAATCAAATATGAGAGAGCCAATGGAGAAAAGATTGAACAGATTTTTCAGCCTTCCCATACTTGAGGATGTACCTCATTTTCACCTGTAGATGGCAGTACAAGACAAACAATGGCCGCTTCTCACATCCCTCTGACAGAACAGCAGTGTGTTGTGATGAAGTTGCCACTACGCATTTATTGTGCCATAATGTCACATTTAGGTTACTGAAACTCTCACAGAGACCATGAGATACCACTTTGGAAGATTCCAGGTCGAATTAATAGTTTTTTATAAAACGTCCATTGGGCCTATTTTAATAAACGTGCATCAGTGGTTTCTCATACCAACACACACACTAAGGACCTATAAGACACTCGCAAAAGGAGAGATACATTTTAAAGTATTAAGTGTAAACCCGGAGTAAATGTACCTCTGTTGATGATCAAATTACTCGGTCCTGGTTGTGTAGGCTATTAATTAATTTCTGCCTCGCTTTGTGTTTCAAATTGATTCCATCTAATTCTATTACAAGCCGCTAAACCTGCATCCGTGATCAGCTACACATAAAAACTATAATTGACAATCTTCTTGGCTGTCGTCATATTAGGGCGGATTAAATGCAACGTGGAGGCGCGCTTCGGGCAGACTATAATTAATATGAACTGTTTACGGCGTTGACGGGGCCACGTTGGTTAATGGTGTTGTTTATTGTGTTCCAGGAGCCCCGCGTTTCCGGTGCATCAATCCTCGTGTCAGTCCCTGGGCCCCGGTGTCGCCGAGGAGTGATGGCCGTGCGGTGATTATAACGGAATAAAAGGACGTAATGAAGTGCTTTCCGCCCCGTTATTTTCGTGTGCCCGGCTGCTTTCAGCCACCTCCACGCTGACTGGATGCGCCACTCCTCCCCCTCTCCATCTCTGCATCCCATCACTGAGTGCCACAGCCGGCTGCTTGTTTTCTCATTTTACATTTTTTTTTTTCTACACAAGGTTCATATAAAGTTTAATCGTTTAAAAAGCTAATAACTTGACAGGGGCCACAGTTGTATATGCAGTGTGTGTGTGTGTGTGTGTGTGTGTGTGTGTGTGTGTGTGTATGTGTGGTTTACATTGCTTATGGTTTCTGTTAATATTACCATATCTTTGTGTATTTGCCAGGTTTCTGTATTTGATGCTTCCACATAGCTGTGCAGGCATTGTGATTTGTGTGCACCAGAGAGAGAGAGAGAGAGAGAGAGAGAGACTAATGGAACAGGTTGGTGGTGATTAATTGAAGAAATAGAGAGTTGATTGTAGTAATTAAACAAAACAAGGTAAAGCAAACGACTGGGCTACCATCTGGGCCCGCAGGCTGAGAACACATGCATTTACCCACTGCCAAGCACACCATTTATTTACCCATATAAAGATGCTAGGGGACCGGCTGGGGCTCACTGTGCTTGTTTGTGAATTTGTGTGTGCGTGTGTCTGTGAGTGTGTGTGTGTGTGTGTGTGTGTGTGTGTGTGTGTGTGTGTGTGTGTGTGTGTTAGTGTTATAGGGCGTGTATATGAGCATTTTTGTCAGAGAGAAACATATTTGTATTCATCATATGGCTATGTGTGTACGTGCATGTGCACGTGTAAAGTAATGTTTTGTTTTTGTAGTACCTTCGTCTCTCAAATGGCAACACTGGATGTGTGTGTGTGTGTGTGTGTGTGTGTGTAAGTGTTAATGTGTGTTTATACATATTTCCATCTGTGATGGTAAAGACATTCATCCAGTGTCACTCGGCTGATCATCCTCACTGCTTTGGTGGATAAACACCACAATCAAGTGATGCTTGTGATGGAGAGTAAATGTGCAGAGATGCATAAAAGAGACACGAATGGAACCAAAATAATTAACACACACATATTCAAATGCAGATACACACACGCACTTAGCCATAGAAACTCAACTGCAAATGCTTATATGCAGACTTACACAAAATCAGGCAGACATCTACTCACACACTCACAGGCTGCATGTTATTTTCAAAATCAGTCAACCATCAGCTAAATCTGGTCTCTTCATTTTGCCAGGCGCTTCAGAGAGAAAGCTGTGAGGAGTGGTGTGCGCATATGAAATTGCTTACATTATATGCTGCAATGTTTTTCCAATGGGCTGGAACATATTAAGCTGAAAATGAATAGCAGGTCTTCTCGACACCATGTTGCGCGGTGGCTAAGCCTTCACTTCCTCTTCTCCGAGTGCTCCATCATAACGACAGCTGTCACTTTTATAGCGTGTGTGTGTGTCTGCTTGTGTGCATATACTATGCTTGTACCATATGTTTTAATGTGTCTGCAGGCATGTGTGCATTTATGTGTGTGTGTGTGTGTGTGTGTGTGTGTGTGTGTGTGTGTGTGTGTGTGTGTGTGTGCTTGCTACTGTATAGCTGTGTGCTGTGGCCCTCTCTAGCAGGTCATGTGTTGAGACAAAGGATCACATCTGCCTGAGTCCCACTGGAAGAGAAGTCATGCACATCTATTTGTTTTAGCGCAGGTTGTACAAAGCAGGAAGATGTTCAAATGATGTGCATACAGATGATTATCATAAATATGACATCTTTTATATACCCCAGCAGGTACATAATGTATGCATCTGAGCATATGCATGTGTTGGAGTGTGTGTGTTTGGCTAAGTTTGTGATCTCTGTGTGGCCACATATGCATATTTATGCCTGTGTGTGCATGTTTGCGTGTGTGTGTGTGTGTGTGTGTGTGTGTGTGTGTGTGTGTGTGTGTGTGTGTGTGTGTGTGACAGACAGAGGCTCATTGGTATGCTGAGTGTCTCCGGTTCCCCTGTGGTGCTGGGTGGGATAGGAAGCATCTGTCACCTCTGCAGAGATCCAGCATGCTGCCGACTTAACCCTTACAGTGCTGCATCACCTAAGGGCTGCTATCTCAAAGAGAGAGAATGAGAGAGAAAGAGAGAGAGGGGGACAGATTTCTATTGGTGGAACCACCCAGATGGGCAGGTCTCCTGTCAGGATTTTGCCTCAATTGATAGATTTTAGGGAGGAGCAAATGCAGGCAAGCATGGCCTATCCCAGCAGGAGGTGGAGCCTGGTTGCCACAGCAACCCAACACTTTGACAACCGATTGGAGGACCAAGAAAATTGCTGACATATAGCTCCCTCTCTCTTCCATTCTTTCTTTTCTATCCCTTTCTAGGTATCTCTCTTTGCCTCTCCCTCCCTCACTCGCTGTATTTTGATATGTTCTATAGGTGTGTGTGAGGAGTTGTTGATACAAAGGGGCAGTGACTACACAAAGATGAGAGTCCTACAAACATACTCACTTCAGTGTATGAACATATATTGTGTAAGAAAAGGCAGTCAGACAGTTGTGCCTTTGTGTATGTGTGTGCAAGAGCCAAGAGAGTTAGGATGAAATAAATGATTTCTCACAGTAATTTATAGTCCTCTCCAGTGTTGGCCCTTAGGTTTGTCTTCGTGAATATTTTTATAGCAGGAAAAGCATAGGCGTAATTATTAACATTAACAATGGCTGCATTGCATTTGCGTTATTTTGCACATTGTCTCAATGGAAGAGACTGTTCTGGGACATGTATGTCAAAGTCATGACCTGACCTACTCTGCCTCTGATTGGCATACCCTGAAATTCTTAAAATAATCTCAACGAATCTCACTCCTCATGCCTAAACCTAACCAACCCAACCAACAAAGTCAATGAGTCAATCGGAGGCAGAGCAGTGCAGGTCATAACTTGACCATCATAGTAAAAACAATAGTGGTGCACTTGATAGAATCCATCAAATGCAGTAAGCGCACTCCTTTAGTGTAGCTTCATTAGGAACACAGCACTGCAGAAGTCCCAACTTCAACTGCATGATTCACACACACCCTTCAAATCTCAACTAGTGTTGGGGATTCCTCAATGTAGGTGTATCCATGTCTAACGTTAGCGAGTCAGCTAAGAACACACAAGAAGAAGATAACGGGATTATTTAAAGTCACATTTCTTCTCCTCCGGAACAGTGTCAGCTGAATGCAAAGACCACCCTGATATCGCCCCATTAATCCTAGTAAGACTGTGAGCATACCAACCCCCAAGTGTAAAAGTACCAGAGCGTTACTGGGATAACATAATATAATTACTGAATTTCAAACTGTAATTCTAAACACTACTTGTTACTGAAAAAAGTAATTATATTACTGTAACACATTACAGTGTAATGCAGTATTTGCCAAAAATAACTATTAGCAGAACCACTGAGACTTTAGTTTGCCAAGCTGGCAACATGCTAGCACTAACTGTTAGTCAGTCAAAATAGCTTCTTTGAGCTTTTCTGTTTCTCTGTGCTGAACCATTTACTCCCCCTGACATTGTATATAATGTCATTCAAAGGTTTTCATTGAAGAGAGGGACAAAAACTCTCTAAACTGCTTTCTAACTGTCATTTAACTTGTTGCCTTGGTTGCTAACATGGGACCATAAATTCACATAGTGTATTTAAAGGATGTACTTGTGTCATTAAGTCAAACCAGGAGCAGTTTATACTGTAACTGAGGAGGCTTAAATGAAAATGGATGATGCAACATAGCTGATAAGCAACGATAGCTTCTTCTATTTTTGACTCTTCCTCAAAGGTCAGTACTGTCAACACATCCTACATTTAGTCAGTACATACATTGGTGTATCAAAGTTCACCGAAGATCAATTTATCATGACGTGAATATTTTGTTTTAAATGCTGGTGTGACCAGCCCTTAAGACAGTGTCTGTCATTAAATCTATTTTATTTTATACATAATATATTTAATGACAGACGATATTTGACGCTTTAAACCACGGGGGTACAATACTTTTTTTTTTTGGACAGCGTGTGCTGTTATATAATGTCAATATAATATACAGTATTTTAAAATGCGGTCAGCATTAAGAATAAAGAAGGAAAAATATCAATATATGCGTCTCTTTGAGTTTCTCTTCCCTTCTGTGTTCATGCAAGTCTGTGTGTGTGAGTGTGGTGTGTGTGCGTGTGCGTGTGCGTGCGTGTGTGTGTGTGTGTGTGAGAGTATGTCCTCCGGGTGTCATTGAGCTCTGGTATAAATCAGCTGGGTGTGCGAGCGTCGGGCTGCAGTAAATTAGCCAGGTTTTAATTGTGTCTGTAATAGATGACTATAATTAGTCAAGGCTCTTCTTCAGCCTCTACTGCCCTGACATAATCATCTTCTAACCAAACTACACATCCCTTCGTCTCTCCATCTCTCCATCCTTCATCCCTCTGTAGCCTGAAGGGACAGGAGGGATCTTCTCCTCCTCCCAGGATCCCCCACTCTGACAGCTTTTCTGAGAAACCCACCAGAGAAATACCCTCTCCTTTGTCATTTAGAAATCCTGTTCACTATAAAAAAACATCATTTTCAAGGCAACTTCAAGTCAGCAGGACCAGGGACAAGTTTAAGAGTGAGTGGGGAAATTATTATGATCACAGACTAAACTACAGGGTAAATCCAGGGTAAAACTAAAGCTATGTTTTCTAATAAGACTGACTGTGATTCTTGGATACCACAACTTCCTACTGAACCTTATAGAGTTGTTTTGAACCTAATTCACCCAGTTATCTGCAATTAGACCACTTAATTATTCCAGAGCGACACCTACACTCACACTATAACCTCTGGCACCCACCCTAGTTTTCTACATACAGTACTCTGCAGAAGGGCCAGATTCATCAGATTATGTGTAATGGTGTCATCAAACCCAGTATTTTTAACTTAATGTTAAACTTTATACTGGTTTTAAAGGCACAAGGAAAGCAACACTTTCTCAGTGTCATGCATTGCTTGGCCAGAGGTTCCTGTGATTGACACATTTCATAGCCATTTTGCACAGAGTATGTGTCAGTAAGAACATTTTAGCCCCATGAAAGCAGTTTTTTAAAGAACATATCTTGCTGATCTTCTAGTTTTCCTGATAAATTGTTCCATTGAGTGGGAATACGGTATCTGAGGGATTCCCCTTCTTATGATACTGACTTCCTGCTCCTCAGAAACTATGAATGGATGACATACTAAAAACCAACAAGGGGTCATTGTGCTTCTGACAAGAACCAAACAATGCCTGAGATTCCTTCTGCCAATACACTTCACCATTAAAAAAAAAAACTTTTTGTAAACTGACAATCTGACACATGATAAGCCAGATGTGCTGAGGCAAGATTTAAACTTCTTTATCAAGTCACTTTCCATGTGTACAGGTGCAACACCATAAATGCCTTTGAGGGGAGGCTTTTCTGGAAGTGTGCACCCTAATCCATATGAGCAGTTATTGCATCTCACTCTTCCCCATGATGATGTGTAGAAACTAGTTCATTTCAAGCATAGCCTGGTGTTGTGTGACTACAAGCCACCAGAACATTTTCAGTGCACCTTTGTGTATAGTTTCCACAATCCTCTGGAAATCTACTGGAGGAATGAACAGCATTAATCCAAAACATATTCACTAATTTGATGTTTTAATGACAGTTGATGAGAGCACTGTACACACAAAGATGTTTTGTTGGGTTGAAATCCGGTGACTTTGAAGGACATAACATAACATCCGCATCATCCCACACCCTTTAAACCATTCAGTGACCCCTTATGACCTGTATGGAAGCATCTAAGGTCAACATGTTTCTCCACATTATTCATGTTTAGTCTCAGGTTACTCATATGCTCATGATTAGAAACAAGGCTATAAGGTGTTTGTGACACACCATCATCTCTCCCTGCTGATGTAAGAGCATGTAAAATAAATCTTTTACATAGTTCCTCGGAATGATCTGAGGCATCAAAATGTCAAAAACACATGATGTCGGTCGTGTATCTGAACTTGCACACACAAATGCAGATTTACTGATCACAGCCTCCACTTGATAATCTGTAATGCACCAATGGGTGTGAGTGAAAGAGAGGCCGAACCAATGGGATCTGACATAGCTGACGCCCTGCACCTGATAAGGCAGGACAAAACTGAAAAATGTTGCTGCAGGGGGATCCATGCGCTGATTAGGCTTGTGTTCGATTCCTCGGAGTGCCGATTCATCAGTGTCCACTAGCAGCCGTTTACCGGGTTCTCGGGTGTCATTGTGGTCACATCGCTGCCGGGACCTCGCCAATCTCTGTCGTACAGAATCAGTGTCTGGGAGAGTAGGAGCTCACCCCTGCGCCATTCATAAACATACACACACACACACACACACACACATAGAGAATACAACACAGTCCTGCCCCTGATCACAGCAACAAACATGATAAACTGTGTACACTAACACTGCATGCGCATTTACAGGTCACACACACAACTTCAGCTGAAACTGACCATGCACACACACTCACACATACACACACACTAGTCCATTTTGAGACGTGACCCCCCCCCCCCCCCCCCCCCCCGAAGTGCCTTGGTCACCAATCAGGACCACTTTGTCAAGGCACAGGTAACCGTGACGACTCTAATCCCTCGGCAATCGGCCAGTCATTCATCACCGCCAAGGGAAGGGGAAAGAGAGGAGAGGTAGAGAGAGAGAAGGAGGAGAGGGAGGGAGAAAAAGAGGGGGGGCGGGTGTCACAGACAGGGCCAACGGTGCAGACAAATGGCCCCAAAAATTCAGTATTAATCAGCAACTGATTTGCTGCCCCTTTAAAGCCAATACCACTTAACGACTGGAGAGAGGGAGAGAGGTAAGGTGGCAGGATGAAGGAAAGATGAGTACGAGCTTGAAAAAAGAGACACAACAAGAGGAAGATGCAAAAAAAAAAAACTAGAGAATGAGAGAGAGAAAGGTTGAAAGAGAAGAGAAAAGGAAAGCGCCTCATTGGAATCTACTGTTGCACAAGGTGTTCAGTTTGTGACATAGTAAAATGCTGTGTAAGGTGGTCCCCTCGTCACACGTACACTCACACACTCACACACGTACCCCCCTGTTGATTTGTCACTGGAGTTGATCAATAGCTGTGATGGAAACAGAATCAGCTCAGATGGATTAAACGTCCCAGTGGCTCTGACGTTATTTTCCCATTAAGAGAAGGCTAATCATTACACACACACACACACACACACACACACACACACACGCACACACACACACACACAGAAGCACATACATATGCATACCTTCCCTGCTGCACTGCATGAATGCAATTTCATATCAATTTAAGCACAGTCAACATCATAAACAGGACTTTTATACTCATAGCCATGTCTACACACATGCACACACACATGCACATTGCCTGTTAAAGAAGCTGTGAAGTGCTAACAGTGTGACTGTATTGATCTAAGCTTGTTTCCCTCAACAACAAACACTTTAGTCTTAAACAAAACTCCACTTATCAGTTTATGTGACAAGAAGGTAATATGTTGACAAATGCTACTGTTAATTGGACATGAATATAGTTGGATTACTGCCCATTGGTATCGTTTATTTAATATAATGCTGATAAGAGAAAATCCACATAAGATTAATTATTTTGTAAATAAGACATTTCATTCGGGATCAGTTCTCCCAAATTACAAAAAGAAACAAATACATCTTCTCACTTTCCCAATATCAATCCATAAAGATAGGTTTGGTTCTATGTGCTCAGCTTTTTCAGTCATCTCTAAGATTTTCATCAAACTGTATTGGGCTGGAGTGAAAAATCTCAAAAAACTAACACATAGTGTCTTAGTGAGGTTTTTGGCCACAACAAGCCTCCTTGGCATAGATTCACATTCTTCCTAAAGCAATTCCCATAAGTGTTTTGATGATGTTGGTGGTGAACACTTTCTAACATGTCACTCAAAAGTCTTTTATATACAGTATGTTCACTGGATTGAGAATTGGTGACAGCGCAGTACGATATGAGTTATATCGTTATTATACTTTATATTTTTCAATTGTAAAAAAAAAAAATCCCATGAAACGACAACAATTCTAAGAGTCCACAGACATGCTAGCAGCTATGTTAGGCTGTACTCAGACACAATGTCAGCATGCAAAACAATGAAAAAAATCCTTATTTATCTCAGATGGTCCCTTTACACATCCACTCATTTCAGTCTATAAGAAACTGTTTTAGGTTCTGCCTCTTTAAACCCTATTTCCAATGACTTAGACTCCATTCTGATTTGTTAGCTTTCAGAAGCTGCATCAAGGTAGTACGGGAGCTGCTCAGGAGCATATGTCCACAAACCATGAAACAAACTATAGTATTAGCATTTCACTACTTTTTCTCATTCTTGGTTCGAAATTTCAACTTCTCAAAGTGTCCAATCCAAAGTATGCAAGTGGATCAAACAAAACATGAAAGAACCATAGCGACGAAGGCTATGGAACGCACAGTCAGTTGTGGGCATGTACAAACAATCTGATGTTTGAGAAAGTAGAAGTAACATTGCAAACAAAGCATTCAGAGCAGGTTGAGCCTGGGGTTGACACTTTCAGGAAGCATTTTTACATACATTCACCTCAATTTTTGTAACATGGACCAAGTTTCACATCAATAAGTGACATCATAACAGTATATAAATAAGAATAATGTGTTCCCTTTAAACTGTATAATGTTTTGTTACATATTTGCCTTCAGCATGCCTCAAAGTCAGACAAATACATTTGTCTGACTCTCAATAATTTCCAATTTCCTCATTTTGTTTGTGGCTCTCAGTGCCAAGAACATTTGTGCCTGTATAGTAGATGTAAATCTTTGAAGATGGGTCACAAATGTATAGTTTCATTTTTAAAAAGGGAAATTAACTACCTGCTGAACACTAATTTTTAGCTAACATTATTCAAACAGGAGTAAATAGTTCATCGCTCATTTTTGGACATTAATGGAGCTCTAAATGGCACAGAGGAATATGCTAGAGCAGGCTTTGCCTACACAGACAGTAGGATCAATTCATTGTTGGTTTTGGTCATTACATGGGATATGTTGACTAAAACAAAATCTTACATGTTAACACAGATGGATAAAAACAGATCATTCTTATCCTGAAACACATACCAGACAAGTTAACCCTACATAACCCTGTCAGCAGAAGGCAATTTAGTTTGAATTAAGCCTTAGACTGTAAATAAGGAAAACACTGTACATGACCAAGGACGCTGAGGTGAGGTAATACATTATACGACGTCCGATGCAGGAAAGAACATGAGGCAGGAGTGCAGAGCGAAAGAGAAGGAGAGTGATAGCTCTGCAGGGAGGAAGCGTGAGACCATCTGCTGTTGGCTACCTGCTGTTCCCCCTCTCTCTCTGCTCACCTTCCCTCTCTTCTTTCTCCCCATTTTCCCTGCAGTCTATGAAGGCACTCAGTCAGTTAGTGTCAGCAAGCCGGCATACACACTTGGGACATCACAAACACACACACACAGACTCAGACGCACATACAGTACAAAGCAAGCAAGGAGCATTCAGTTTCAGTTGATTTGTGACTTTATTTTTCATGTTTACACTCTCCAGTTACTCCTTTCCTGAAGTAACTGTTACTGTTTACACCTCAGTCAGCACACATGCCTTTTTTTTTGTCTCTGTCGCTCTGTCACTAAACAAACATGCAGACAAGACACACACACACATGCACACAACAAACACACAAACCACACCGAGTCACTGTGAGAGGATCTCTCTAATGGATTCTGAAGATTCCAATTTCCCCTCTGCCACCAAAGACAGAAAACCCTCTGAGCTCAATTACCCCTGTCTTACGCGCACCAGACAAGACCTCATGCACACACTCTTGGACGCACTTTCAGTTGTAATCATAGACACATACACACACACACACACACACACACACACACACACATATCCATGCACACCTTAAGCCACTGTGACATGCCGAGAATCACACAATCAGAGTCACGCAAGCAAAGTGAGAGGAGTATTAGTCTAAGGTAGATTTTATGTGATAGGAGATAACAGGATGAGGGAGGGGGAGAAAAATTGAGGGTTTGTTGGGAGGTGAGGCATGTGGGGGAGGGTGGGTCAGATGCACAAAAAGGGAAGATGTTAGGATAGAGGATGGCTAGATGGGAGGATGAAGTCAAAGATGCAGAGAGAAATATGGGAGTGAGCAGAATTGCAGAGGCAAAGAAAGATGTTGAGGAGATATAAGAGCAGACTTGAAAGGAGGTGCAGGCCTCCTGCTTTTACTGAATCCACTCTTCCAGAAACCTTATTAAATTCTACAATTAGTTGAACGTCTCAGGCTATAAATAGGCTCACTTTTCCCATTCCGTGATGTCAGTCAACGCGCCAGGCTTCGACTGTGGGGGAAACAAAACAATTTAAATTATAGCGAGGCTCTCTCTTTGTCTGGCCACCCTTTTAACGGGATAATTACTAGTCTATTCATTCGTGCTCGGCCAGGGCAATATATCACCTCACTGCGCAGCGGCCTCGCTTTCTGTGATAAACGTCCTTTACTGGGTAACGGTGGAGGGGGTGAGGGGGGGTTAACGTGTGCCCGTTGATATCAGCTCACTGTCTGCAGCTGGCTTTCACCAAAAGCCTGCTCGCTAGATTGAATAGCCTCCTGCCAGATTCCAGAGAGCACCAGGAGTGCTGCACCTTGGTTCTCAGAGTGACACCGACACCTTCCCATGAGGCCCAATGATGAGGAAATGAGCGAGAGAGGGAATGAAAGGGAAAGAGAGGGAGAGAAAGGCATCTATTATTCAGCACGGCCCCGACCCCTGCATACGCGCACCATTAAAAATAGGAAATCCATAGCGGAGACAAATGGCTTCTAAATGAAGCGCTACAGGAGGAGAGCGGAGATAGGGACCCCTGTCACATGCGCTTTAATTGTCTCCCGGGGCGATAAGGGGGATTTATCAAATTCATCGTGCCAGTAAGGGCTGTTAGGCCTACAACGACGACTAGTTGGAGAAGCAACGCAGCACGTGTTTGTTCATTTAAAGATACGCACCAGGAAGATGGGAGCAGCAATTAGAGCAGTCATAAATTGTGCCAAGCTAAAACAACACCAACTGCTTGTAATGGTTAAATAAAATCCACTGTATGGGCTAGTCAGATGTAAATAAAAACACAGTGCAAGGTAGTAAAGGACTTGGACACTTTTTTCTGGAACAAGTGATGATGAACAAGCATTTACTCAGGTACACTTTTGGCGCTTTTTCCACTATACAGTTCTAGCACTACTAAAAGTACCTATTCAACGTGGGCGGGGTTGTCATAGCACGGCTGTGACTTGGAGGCAGTGGTATACTTGCTGCTGTATGAGGCTTTTGTCACACACAAACGGTATTTAAAAATGCCAGGTTTGATTCCTGTGTGGGACGGCTTATGACTCTTCCAGTGAAGACTCTCTGACCAATCAGTGGCCGGCAGTCTGTTGACGTCACATTTAGTATCGGCTCGGCTCACTTTGAACCTCAGCAGAGCAGATACTAAAAAAGTACCAGGTACCAGGTACTATCCCTAGTGGAAACACAAAAAAACCCTGAGTCGAGTCGAGTAATACCAGAACTGTATAGTGGAAAAGCGCCATTTGTAGGTTCTTGACACTCTGCTACTGGTGATGTCATGAAAACATTTAGACCCTTCATCATCATAAACATCATAATCTTATTGTCTTCATCAGCAGCAAAAATATTGCCTTGAGTAATGCAGCCCCACCTATGCTCCAGCTACACTAATGTTTTTGTTTTAAAATACACATAACATTAGCTACATTTACGCCTAGCATTCACACTACTCTGGCGTTTGTGAACCTCTTAAACTGAGACTTTTGAAAACACTGCAGACACTATTTTAGTTTGAAAATTCTGGGATTGCATTTCACAGTTTTAAAATGATGATGCAGACACCCATGTTCGCTTCTAGATTGGGTCAAGTCAGTCACAACACTCATATCGCTTTCAGTAACAGTTCCACCTTGTCGCCAGTCCAAGAAATCTCTGGTCTTACATTTCATCATTATTGTTCTTCTTTTGTAATATTTTCTGCAATTAAACAAATTAACCACAGGAGTAGACAAGCATGTGCCCAGTGTACATGAATGGTAGTTTGATAGGTATTTTCAGGGCTGTTAATATGGATGGAGATGATTTCTGACATGGTGCCAAAACCTTTGTGTGGACTGAGATTGTTTTCATTTCAAAATGTTCAATTAAAACATATTACGTAAAAGGTGTGGAGACAGCCCTGGAAAGGTTCTATGTGTTAGGGGGCATATTTGACTTTTCTCAGAAGTGAGGGGCTCCACCCACAGATGCTAAGTGGCAGAGCGAGCCCCTGAGAAAGCAAATATGTCAATTTATTTTTTGTAGGGATAACAGTATTGGGTCTTGAAGAGGAGGAAGGACTTGCAAAAGTTACATACAGAATTCATACAGAATTCATCTTTATGCCATCAGAGATACTTCAAATAGTGACTTCAGTATTATGAAATGGTATGTGTTTTAAGGTGGTATGTAAATGTTTAAGGGGGTACACAGTGTGATTCAAACATGATTTTTAGGTTAGTGATAGATGTTTGTTTTGGCTGTGTTTATTCTTTAGCCCCAACCATGAAGATGATCTCTTAAGCTAAAGGACAAGGCCAGTATATTGTTTGTATTGTCCAAAAATAAAACAACATTAAAACAAGATTATTCCTGTGTGCCTTATATCCCATTGCTTTCCAAAAACAATTAAAAACACATAAATAAGTAAACAATTAAAAACACATAAATAAGGCTGCATTTAGACCAAATGAGGCAGTATGACAAAAAACGCCACTCCTCCCATTGATTTGAATGGGAGTAATGTGTTTTTGCCATTAGCGTTTTGGCCACTGCAGCCAGAAGGTTGAGCCACCCCATAGCACTGGATAACATGTTCCTTTATTACCATGAACTCTGGCACTGTAGTTTATGTTAAATCAATTCTGCATACACTGCCCTGCTGCAGTAAATACTAATACGTTTCAGTTTCTGCCTGAAAATAGTCTCCAACAAATGCAAAATTGAATAATTGTTTTCTAAAACTTACATTGCCCAGCTGTTTTAGGAAATGGCCTTTTGCGTATTTGTGACAATTTGTTAAAGATTGATGTCTTCAGCAGGAATGACTTGGTTACAGCCGCAGACAGGATCAAGAAGTACTGAAAGATGGACTAACACATTGTTGGTATAGTTTTCTTCATGCACTTGTTAATACAATGAAAAAGAACATAAAATAACATTTACATTATAGTAGTTATCTTTTCAGGACTAAATCTTCTTCATAACAACAGGAGTCTTTTTTATTCAGTGGCGTTATCATACCCATATGTGCTTTATTTTCATTCAAGTTGTCATGTGAGGTGTCAGTTGATCAAAATAGTAGATATCATTTTGGAATCAACTCTTCATATATCACCCTCATTTTGAGATATCCGTAATGTTTCATTATGTCATCTTTTAGACCCAACATTCACATTAGGCTGTTTGTGAAATGCAGTCATAAGACTGTTAGGTCCATATGCAAATCCAAACAAACATAGTTTTTTGACAAACAATGTACTGCTGTCATGTGTGTCTCTAATTTCCATTTACATCACACAAATTGACAGTTGCTCTGCCATTGCATTTTGGGATAAACACCAGCTACCCGAGACTGAAATTCTAATTTGGTGTCATGCTGCGTCTATTTGAACTCTGCATGCATACGTATATCCATATTTGCTTTCACAAAATGCACAGAAGCATGGAGCATACATGGCGCTATTGTTGAGACATTATAAATGACCCCATTAAAATTAATGACAAAAGTAATTAGAATTTAATTAGGAAATTAGCACTTTTTATGATTGTTACAATTAACCCTAACTGATGTTACTACTGAACCTAGTTGTGGAGTAGATTCTACTATTGTGCCCCTCTGCTTTTGATGCCAGCGCATGTCTCTTTGGAGAATACATAGGATGCTTTGAATCAGATGTATATGAGTGCTTACTATCACATTTTAAGTCTCTGGGTGAAATAACTACAGATTAATGGGGTAATAAACCAAAGGCATTTCAGAAGTCCCTGCTCTCATTTAGATCTGAAATTGGAGGGCAATTCTTTCTCTAAAATACTTTTGTGACATTTATGGTTGGGAGTAGAGGCAGAGAGACAGAAAGAGAATATAGGACTGAAAGATGTTGCAACGGAAACTGAAAAAGTATTATATTAAGTGGAAATTTAGATGAGAGTAGAATGAAGCATGTTTAGCTTTGTATATTTGTGTGTGTGTGTGTGTGTGTGTGTGTGTGTGTGTGTGTGTGTGTGTGTGTGTGTGTGTGTGTGTGTGTGTGTGTGTGTGTGTGTGTGTGTGTGTGTACATGCATGTGTGTGTGTGCTGACTTTGTGATGGATGAATGACAGTAGGCATGGCAGCTCATCTCCTCTCAGGCGGCTTGGTGACAGAGAGAGATGTTACAGCGCAGAGACAGCACAACTGCCACAGTGGCAGGCAGGTGTCACACACACACACACACACACACACACACACACACACACACACACACACACACACACACTAAAGCACACACCTGCATGCAACATGAAGATCCCCTCCTCTACTTCCAGGCTTTCACCTGCTTCCCATCTCACAACCCTGCCACCTCTGTCCACCACCTCTGTCTACCCGTCTCCTGCACCCCCTCTACCCCCCTACATGTTTCCTGTAAGTGAGCTGTCTCTTGGTGGGCGGCGGCCTCCTCGTCTTCTTCACAGCCTGAGACCTGAGCCCGTCAAATGCTCACCACCCCCCATCCCAATCAATGGAAGCGCCATGAATATTTCACACACCTCAGGCAGGCGTGAGGCAAACAGTAGGAGGAGGAGTGTCCCGGTCGCCTGCAGGGGGGAGGAGAAATAGAGGTATGGGGGTAGGAGGATTGGGGAAGGAGGGTGATTTAGGCTGTCAGGGCGCCAGTGTGGTGGAGAGATGGGGCTTCTCTTCCTGAGTCAGACAGGGCCAATAACTCATTAGAGAGAGAGAGATGTAGAGGTGAAGATGTGGCAGAGAGAAAGCAAGGAGAGGTGGGAGACGAGAGGAGAGCTCCTCAGCACAAAAGCAAGGAGAGGTGGGAGATGAGAGGAAAGCTCCTCAGCACAAAAGCAAGGAGGGTTTTTTTTGTTTCTTCTGTCTATCCATTTACATTTCTCCTTCATTCCATCTCTCATCTTTTCTCTCACCTGACCCTATCCTCCTCATCTCTCCTTTTTATTACCCCCCACACAGTCCCCTTCCCCTCTTTCCCTCAGCAGCTCCCACTCACCCCTCTCCTCGCTCCTCCTCCCTCCTCTCCTCCCTCCTTCCATCTGTCTTTCTTGCTGCAGTGCCCATGCTGCCAGGCAGTATAAATCACATCTCTGGGCTTGGCTGCAATGGGCCTGAAAATAAAAAGGCATAAAAGTGTCGGGATGAGCTACGGGCTGGGGGGGAGAATTCCTTTATGATGGGTCTAAATCCTCCTCCCGCTCTGTGTCCTCCCCAGCTCACAGACACAAACACACACACACACACACACACACACAAATTGCTTGTAGATGCATGCACATGCACAACATATGCCTCTACTCTGAAATTACCCCCCCCCCTCAACCCCCCCCCCCCCCCCCCCCCAAACAGCAGTAGCTTGGGTCCCTCTCTCTCTCTCATTGACACCTGTGCAACCCCCCAAATACACACAAATACTCTACCACACATCATATTAAGCTCTTTGATGGCCGTGATCAGAATTGAGGTGTCCTCTCCCCTCTGTCTTTAAAGGGACAGTTCAACTTAAACCCCAGTCTGTGTTGAGATAACCCTGTCGCTGCCATCTGCCCTTGCTCACATTTCTCTAAGCACTTGCAGGAACGCCTAGAGACAAAGTGCTCCACTGTTTTACTCTGAAACAGCAGAAAGAGATGAAGGATGGTAGGGATGTCATCTACTACCTGCTGCCACTTTATTATAACTGATTCAAATGTGTGAAGTCAGGACGAAAGAAGCGCTGTGACACGACAAAGTAGTTCAGCTCTTGTTATCACTGATGTAACTGCTATCCAATGAGGATATATGCTTTTGTCCAAATATTAAACATTTGAGAAAAAAAAAGTAAAGTGACCTTTATGTAATGATTCAGAAACTAGAAGTTTCATAGCTGATTATAAGATAATGCTTTTGCAGACATGGTCTTTCATATTTTGGGGGCTTTAAATGATGGATTTTTCTCACAAAATTGATATACAGGGAGCCCATCTAAAGTTTATTCTTTTAGTAATGAGGGGTAAGTGAAATGAATGAGAGTGAATGTGTGTCATCTTTTCTTTACTGTCTGAGATGGGTTTCACAAAGGTTTTCACCCTGGATTATAGCACAAAGGAGAGTCACTTCACTATGTACAACGATAATTGTAGACAATTTATGATCTCTCTAGTCTCCATTTGTGTATCGTTCTGAGTAAATAAACCAATAAAAAATGATTGAGGGGGTCTATAACATATTGAAATGAACCTGCTGGCAGAGATGTATTGTAAAGGTTGTCTAAATGATTATGGGAATGAAGGTGAGTGAAAGCACAGTGAACTGGCAACTCCATCACCTGCTAAAATCAACCTATAGCTCAAAGTTCTCCTTTAATCTACGTCCCAATGTGCACTTTGTCAATTCTATTAGATCACGCTGTGTGCGGTAAGAACACATGCGCACACACACGCATACACACACTCACACCGAGTGATGATGATAATAGTGAGCACCTCCCTAGGTGAAGCCTATTCAGTCACAGTGGGAGCCATCTCAGACCTAATTATGCTTGGTTTGGCGTTTTAACTGTATTGATCAAAATGCTGAAACAAACGAGAAATGCTTATCAAGCTAGAAAAGAAGAGCCCTCAGGAGTTAGTGTGTGTGCGTGTGCATGTGTGTGTGTGTGTGTGTGTGTGTACTCCACAGGAGTGAGTGAGAGTGATGGCATAGGTCTGAGAGGTGGTGAGATATTGGTGGTTATAAAAAATTGCAATTCTGAGCTTTTGAGTTATTAATTACAGCCTCCCCTCCTTCATTCCCCCTTTTTTACCAGCCATTACAAATTACAGCTACACACATGCACACGCACACACACACACACACACACACACACACACACACACTTGGACAACCACTTATTCCTACACATATATGCTCACATATGCAAGCTCCAGGACATACACAAACACACACACACACACTCACACACACAAATTAGCCCGTCCATACCGGCGCTAAGCGTACAATACCCTGCTCTGATGAGCAAGCTCCTGTCGACCTTGGAACTCTCTGGAAAGACAATGCAAGGGGAGCCATGCTGCGAAAGGGAGGAGGTGGGGGTGGTGGGAGTAGATAAGGTGGAGGGAGGGATGGAATGAGAGAGACAATAGATGAGAGAAGGAAGGAGGAAGAGAAGAGAGTAAGTGGAGCTGCTCAGTACAGGGCAGGAGGGCAGTGCTCCCTCCCTCTCTCCATCTCAGCTCATCTTGAATGCAAATGTGGTTTCTATATGGTTCCTTTGTGCTGCTTCTAACTGCTCCAGAGAGAAGCAATTACAACTGCTCCATTCACTCAGAGAGAGAAAGACACACATGGATAGAGAAGGGTAATTAATAAAGAGATAGAAAGAATGAAGGAGGAGAGGAGGTGAACACGTACCTGTAGAAGCTCTTCAAGTGGGATTGGAACAATGTATTGATTGTAAAGGCAGCTTTGTTATTGACATGCACAGGCATCGACGTGAAAAGCTGACCTGGCCCATAATTTCTGACCAGCTACTCTATGAAAGGTCAAAGGTGAAAGGTCATTAGCATTACATCAGTAGAATTACGTATAGTGTCTGTTCGTAATACAGCCCTCAGTAAATAAGCTACATCTGTATTACACACACACACGAAGGCAGCTTCAACCGAACGGACAGAATTTATTAAATCAAAAGGACTCCATCCAGATATGACATCACTCTCCATTCCTCACCTTCCTCCTGTGAACAGATAGTTGCAGTGCCAGGGCTGTATCCTATTGCAGTCACAGTGGCCGGGTGGCGCTGCAAGGTATGGTGGGAGTTTTTATGGCAGTCATTTGGGCCGCTAATATGTCATCTCCATTAGCCGACTTTTAACACTCCCAGATAGATGGCCCTGTGACATTTATCTGCACACGGGTCGTATTTTAGCTGTTAAATGGCTGACGATGTGCGGAGTGCGTGCAAAATGAGTATGTGTGAGTGTGTATGTGTATGTGTGTGTGTGTGTGTGTTTAGGCGTGCAATGGTAAGGGTGGGAAAAGAAGAGGGAGATGCATTGACTTTTAATGATGCTCTATGCAATAGCACTTTAGAGGTAATAATCACAAATACAATGCAAGTCATCACCTCTGACCCCACACTCGCCCGGCGCAAAAGAGAGAGTAGTGAGGAAGGAGAGTTGGCTGCGAGGTCGAGACCTGGGCCTCCTTTCTCAACAGTTAGACAGCTGAGGTACAGTAAGCCAGGCCTGCAGTGTCAGCAGAAAAAAAAACATAACTACAAAAGAGAACAGCCAATTAACTTAGCAGCCTACAGAGTGATTATGAGGATTGAGAGAGAGGAGGAAAATGAAAGAGAGAACTAAGAGCAAGAGTGATGGAAAGACACAAATGGTGCAAAAATGAAGCGCAGGGCCAGGGTGAGAGGTACACAGGGTAATTGCTCATATGGATTTTGCTATTGTTGGCTTTTGTAGGGTCAAGAAGGTGAAGCCATTCCCTGTGATGGCTTCAGGTGAAAGTCTAAATGAGCTAATAATTTTGACTCATAAACTAATACTAATATTGACGGCCACTACGTATATTGAAAAGCATTAGAAAGATTCCTTCCATAAAACAGCCGTAAATATGATATACCCTCTCGTCATTTAACTCATCAAATATGGCCGAACCTTTTCGCCTACACATAAAATCCCACCCACTATGCCACATCAAAAAACTGAGAATATGCTCTGTGTCATTATATGTGTTGCCTATAGGAGCTCGGTCACCTGTCCAGAGGCACTGAAGTTGACTAATGTGACAGAAAATTAACAATTAAAAATATCACAGGGGCCCAGAGCCACTGCATCGTGGTCCGTTCACAACTCAGTGGACACCCTAATTGCTTTGAAATACAATTGGGTTGGGGCTTTGTTTGGTGTTTTGGAGGTATGAAGCGCATCAATGCACACTGGAAATTGAGTTATAAATTACAGAGCTGAAATAGACATGCACCGTGAATACTCAATATCCAAATGCTAGATGTTCTCAACTATAGTGGCAGATGCGTGCATGTACACACAAACATAAGATCGCCACTTGCAGTTGCATTTCATTTCATCAGGAAATTGACTGGCTCTGAACCAGACAGTGTGTGTGTGAGACTATGTGTGTGTGTGTGTGTGTCGTGCTGCGTGCCTGTCATGGAGTACTTTGATAAGGTCAACCTTAACAGCAAACAGAGATGGAGAGGTCCAACCACAAACCAGTGGGACTTGGAAAATGACAGAGGATGAGGAAAAGAGAAAATGCTCATTCATCCGCAGCTTTCCCACCAGTGTATGCCTGTGTGTGTTTGTGTTCACAGCTGTCAGTGTGTTTTCAGACACGCAGATATGTGTGCGCTCTGTGTTTGCTGTGTGAATACAGCTCAGTGGCTGGTGTGTGAAGTCTGTGACAGCTTCATTATGGCTTGTGCGCACAGGGAGACAGCACCATCCAGGGGAAGGAGAGAAGAGGACAGAGATGCGGGACAGGCCAGGTTTACTGTTGGGCTGGCCCATGTCAGTCCAACCGCTGGCGGAGGGAGGGGGTTGGGGGACAGCTGCTGTCTCCTTTAATGAGCCTTCACTTCTTTCATCAGCTTTCAATTTACAGGACTGTCCAACACTTCTACAGTTCCCCTCATTCCCACCCACACAGAGTTTGAGGCCATCTTGTTTCTTGCAGGTGATTCCCAGGAGTAGTCTGTAATAGTTAAATTAACTTGCAGTCTTCCTTATATTAGGTCATCTCACTTGGGAAAGCTGTGACTTGGGGCTGAAATATGACCTCTACTTGTCAATATTCAAACACTGAAGATGCTTAAAATCTAACACACACACTTTGATTGTAGATGTGGTACATTTACAAGAACCTCTAATACCATGAGGGATTCCAGATGATAAAGAGAACAGCGAAGGGCACAACTGGCACAAGTGTTTGTCACATACACCCTGGTACCAGTTAATTTGATAAACCTAAAACTAATAGAGTAACACAACAGGCCTGCAGAAAGGTTAGTTTATAGTGCTCAGTTGTTGAAAGTTTTGGTGTTGATTTGAATGTGTAGTCATTTTTACTTTAGATTTAAATTACATCTCTGAACTCCGTTTCACCAAAAGGTTTGATTGAGGTAGGCTCTGTTGTAAGGATTTATATTAGATCACACTAGATTTGGCCAGTTGTACCAAATAAACTGGCAACTAAATAGTGGTGTTTATATACACAAAGATTTAATAGTCCCATGTATCCCTGTCCCTAGAGACGCATGGCAGATTTCCAACAAGCCCAACAGTGAGATTCATAGGATTTGCTTGTGATCAGTTGGAATTTAACCACCACTTGATGTTTTACATTGTTCAGACTCCCAGGGAAGTAACTTGAGACATATCACACACCAGTCTCTAATTTTCCCTACATATTTCTCAAGCCCAGTACAACTTCAAACCATACACTAGTTCTGCATGGACACCGCTTTGTAAGAGCAAAGTTTTACAGTGATTAGTACATGACCCCCATAGAAACTTTAACACTGTGAACCTCCCAGAAGTGTTATTTAATCAGCTCGAGGTCCTATGATGTCTACACTCCCTCTACTGGGCTGTTAGTGCAACAGTCATGCACTGTTGTAAAATGTACACCAATGCAGGTCAGATGAAGAAAACAAACCCTGGCACTTAAATTAGATGACACATTCAATGAACGAGGAGTAAGTTGGTTTTCTTCAAAAAACAAAAGACAGTTTATTCATTCATTAATAAGTCATAAAAGTATTCTCAAATATTTTTTAAAAACCTGTCTAACAATTCAAAACATTCCCTGCCAACCTCAGTACAGCTTCAGTGCAGATAAAAATATACATATACAAAAGAAATTTAAGAATTTACCGATATAAATGTAGGTATTCTATACATTTTTTTAAAAACATATTTTTTCAAGTACACACTGAATTAAATGGCCATGGTATCGCTTTATGAGAAAACTAAAGCATATTAAAAAAGAAAACAAATGTTTAAGGGGAGAAGTGAGGCAAACAAGTAAAAATCTTTTGCTCTTTGGAAGGTTAACTAAGACAAACATTACCTCCATGAAATATAAATAAATTGATATATTATATATAGATTATCTTTGTTCAAACAGAAACATAGAGGTGGGCAAGTCTATCTCCTGTGCCTTGGGGCTCAATGAGTTGTTCTCTGTTGGGGGCGAGCCCGATGATGAAGAGCTGCTGTGAGGGGGGGAAAGGGGAAATTTAGTGTCAATTCATTAAACTGAAACAAAAAATGTTTCAAATGTGAACCATTGCTGTCTAGGCTCATACCTTTCACAGTCAGATTCAAAAGAGGCCTTGTCCTCTAACCTACTGATGTAACCGCTGCTGGAACGCTGTATGGCTTCAGCCACAGTGTACCTGGTCTTACCAAGAGCACACCTCTCTATCTTTGTAAGGCTGAGGTCTGACTGCAGGAACAGGTGGAGTCGACTGTCTGATAATAACAATGGCGTACGAAGAACACTAGAGAAGAAAGGATATTTAATGAGACAATGCCTAACAGTGAACTAAGATGAAGATAGAACAGTGCAAACATGTTAAGTCAGTTTCAAGTCTCACAAAAGTCATGCTGCAACAGATATGTTCTGTAACAGCCTCTGGAGGTGTGAGAAGGGGGGGGGGGTTGTAAAACATACCACCAGGTGGCAATGCTACAATTTGATAGCTGCTATTGCTTTACCTACAGAGCAACTCACATTTCTAAAAACTCCTGCAGGCCCTTCATCCTCTGGGTGACCTGGTCTGTGTTCCTTAGACTGAAGAATGGGTTCCAGGGTGGCAATTTGGGCATTTCTCTAGACACAGCATGGTAAAAAAAAAAAAACAAAAAAAAAAATCAGAAATCTGATTAATTCAAAAAAACCACCACATATAAAATAGATAAGTATCTGGGTTGTGAACTTACATGATCAAAGCATTCCGTTCCAAGCAGTGACGCAGCCAAACAAAGTCACTGTAACGCCGCCTCACGCAGGAAGTCTTCTTTCGGAAACACATGCTATTGGTCTGAAAAGAGAGAGACCTCAGTTCAATAGAATAATGCAACTTAAGCTTCAAAACAAAGATAACAGCTTTTATTCAAGTGACACTCACATGTAGACAGATATCATAGTCGACATACTGGTGCCAGAGGTCATCTCTATGGAACCTTGGATCCCGAACACAAATGCTGATAAACTCCTGCCAGGTTAAAAACATAACACGTTTTCATTGCTTTAGAGCAGGATATGCATGCATTATGTTTTTTAGAAAAAATATTTTCTATTAGTCTTTAACGTAAAATATTACTAAAGTGTCACATAGTTGCAACTGCAAAGTCAAACAGGAGATGCATACTTGACTACTTACAGTTTTTGAGAGACTGTCCATAGTCGGAACAAAAATCTGCAAGATACACAGGAACAAATAAGAGTGTTGAACGGAAAGACTGATCTTTTCCAACTTGCACGTCTTACCATGAAACTACAAGAGCCTGTGTCAAGATGACTACAAAGTAAAAGACCATTTTTTTTAAAAACCCCAAAAAACCCAGCTTATTTAGGCTCAAACATGATTTCATTCATCTGCATGAAGTAACACTTGGCTCTTTGAGTTTCAGTGGATGGTTTGTTTGGTAAGCAGGGCCCTGGCTGCCAAATAATTCTTAAAAAGGACTCAAAAGTACAATCAGAGCTGATGCATAAAGGGGAACACAAAGCAAAGGAGGGGGATTTAGCCTGTGAGGGGGAGGTCTCAGCTATAAAGACCTTAATATCATTTACCACAACAGCATTGAAAAACTAGAAGCAACCATTTCCTGGGACAGAATAGGCATAGAGGTCAACCAATAAATTTAGCAGTAAGTAATGTAATATTTCAAAGAAAAACTGTTGAAGCACTGGCAAATGGATGTCCAAACATGTCATATGGACACAATTGTTCCCTCACTGACATGCAAAGAAACATGTTGGACCATTTGCCCTTTAACACCTTAATGAGACACATGCCATTTACAACCCTTGAGTCCAAGCAGGCTTAATCAATAAGTGCTAACAACATTTGAGCATGTGTGTCCTAAGGCCAACTCAGAGAGTGACTCTAAACCAAGCTCCAGTGAAATCACCTTCATAGACTAATCACACTGAATATACCCTGTGATTAGGTTTCCTACAGACTGGATGCTCCTGTTCATGACAATGTATTGTTGCTTTATGGTAGCGGTGCTGTATAATGATCTGCCAGACCTTAAACAAAACAAACAAAAAAATCACTGCTGTTTACAGAAATCAATAAATTGCCTCATAATCTCAAGCGAAATGGGGTCAAAAGGATTCTACAAGGAAAAAAACCTCAACAGCAGCATGTGAGAGAAGGTATACGTTTCCCCCCAGGCACCAATGAGACATTATGGGGTTACATAATATTGTACTTTGCTTTAGGCAACAGTTAAGTACAGTAAGTGCAATGAAACTGATTTATGAACAGAATGTCATTTTCTAGCTCTGATCCAGGACAGGTTGAAACAAGAATATCTAAACAGCCATCCTGGAGTTTGAAAACAGAGGTCATCACAATTTGAGATACTTTTAAAAGCAACAATATTACATCTAAAATAAATACCCAGTGACTAATAACCTTTCCATTAATACACAAAATTACAAATAATAGCAATACTTAAACACATTTTGAAAATAAGTAAGGTTTAGGACTATATAAGCTATTACCACTGTTAGAATAAGCGCACTACTGTACTGTGCCATTCAGAGTAATGGAGAGTTCCTATTGCATTTTAGAAAGAGGAAAATAGTTTCTGCACAAAAACAAACAAAAGCAGAACTCTCTAATCTTAACTCCAGTTTGTGCCTACCTTTCTCTCCCTCCTGGTCTTGCTTGAGGCTCAACTTTGTGTGGACTGGATTACTGTTAATGCTAACCACTGAGTGTAACCTCTGGCTAGAAGTTTGTTCACGCCTTTTCTGCCACGGGTTGACCACGACGTTAAAACATAAAAACGTAAAATTAAAAAGTCGTAAAAACAAGCAGACGCAATGAAGGATGAGTGCTAGGTGTGTCGTTAACGCACACCTGCGCTCTAATTGGGGAGGATTGGTTTAAATGGTATCACCTGGTCTGAGAAGGTGAACTGTGACCTGAAGATATTAAATTCACCATCAATTTCTTTTCTTTTTTTTTTTACTGGCTATTGCAAATGAAGGTGTCATACTCAATAGCATAACTTACTATGAAAGCAAATCAATCTTTAAAATGTGTATATGTAATGACAAAAATGAAAACTTGTTTCCTTTATGAAGTAATAAAAATCACAATTATGTTCAATACCAACACTAAATCTCCCCAGCACGACTGACATACCATATGTAAACGTGCCTTATTTTTACTTTAATCTAATTAATCTTGTTACGTCAGAACCACGTTTAGTGCGGACCAATCAGCGTCTTTATGAGGACTTTCCCGTGTTCCAGCTGCCCCGCAAGATAAGAGGTGATAGACAATCACCCGCCAACTAGTTTTTTTTAAGTGTCAGTTTCTCAGGACTTTTCAGATGGTTCTTTGTAACCAGCCATCGCCACATCAGGTTAATATTTAGCATCTTTAAACATATTCATCAGTCAACAGCCAGACTACTCACACTGGGAACCACCAGAAGAGAAGAGAAGAAAAGACATCTCATACAAGTAGATGTGAGAACAGTCCATGGTTGGCCATGAAAAACGAGTGTGTAAAACGTAATGAGCAACGTGTTGCTGAACTAGTTTGTTGGCACTGAGCACACAAAGTATAGTATTTCTTATAAAGAGAAAAATAAATGAATGCAGCATGCCAAAACAGACCTAAAGCTTGTTCAGGTATTGGTTGAAATGCATTAAGGTGAATTTAAATGACAGTATACTCACATTCTCACTCTCAACTCAGTGTTTTCACAAGTTGCTAAAGTATCAGCTCAACATCTAAATTGGGCAATTTTTGCTATCAGTTACTTTTACACTTTCACCTTTGATACCAGCAATGTTACTCTCTCTGTCTCTCAGCAGCAGCAATATTCCTCTTAATATTACACCACACAATCAACAGAATGATATTGCCATGTATGCACATATTGCCTGAAATTAAGAATAAAAACAGTGTTCATACCAAAGTTCTCAGGAGTCTATTCCAAAATCCTGTCCAACCCAGGAGTAAAGCAAACCACAGCTAGTGAGACTGGATATCAAATAAATAGTCTACCTCAGGTAAAAGTGTTAAAGAAAGGTTAAAGTCTGCTCATTTGCATATAAAGGCTTTTTAATCTTGAGTGAAGTCAGCAGTATTTCACTGGATGTTGCTTACTTTCCAACTGTTTGGATTAGCTGTTGCAAAATAACTTTTTTTTGAAGTGTAGGTAAATCTGATTGACTGGTTATGGTCAATATGTGGAAATCCATAAGTGCTGAATCAGGAAACTGCCCCATGAACTGGACTATAGCCAACTATCATTCGCTGTCCACACAAAGCCATAGATGACATCTTGGTATTTCAGTCTCTTAACAATTTTTAAAAAATAAAACACAGAGCTGTTTTACATTTGTTTTGCAGAAGTGCCTGATCCTAGGTTGGGCCTCCTCTCCATTGTAAAACATATCTGTTTATGTTATAAACTTATGGGGATCTGAGGAGAATTCCATTCAAGTGATGACTGTGCTGCACTGATTACAGGTGTGACTTAATCAAGATGTTGTCTTGTGACAAAGATGAAAAGAATAAAACTAGATGATCTTTGTCACTCTTTCTCTGACATGAAAATGGTTATTTTGGAGCCTTTTCACACACTACTCTTATAAGCCAAAGTTTCAGTCCCTCAATTTCCAGACTCTTCCACACGTGCACTGTGTCAGTCAGTCATTGCCATAACCATATTGAAATAACAAAAAAGGATCTGATGACAGGGTTAGGGTTAGACTCCTTTTTGGTACAAATTTTGAGTCATTTTAGAAGAGGCCCTGGCAGCCTGGGGATGTGCCGTGAGGGATTTTCCATGGACTGCTTGAGTTGCTATAGAAACATCTAGTGTAATGCACAAGGGTCCAAAGTCCATCTCCCATGCCCTAATGCCAGTCATAAGACCATTCTCCACACTAACCAATGCCATCTGGCGGCATGACTCAAAATAAACTAACAACACTGATGAACATCACTAATGTTCTCAGCTTATGTAGGAGGTGCTTTAATGATACATGATATGACAGATTGGGTGGAAATTGATGTACTCGAGTAACAGTAGCAATTTCATAATTTTCAAGCTTTTCTATCACAAGTAAATTCCCTGCATTCGAAAGTAAAAAGGCAATGCATCATATCTAGCAAGCTCCTCAGTTTTTCAACTTATGTAGATGTACACAGAACTATTCATTTAAATCTGATGAATACACACAGTTAATAGGAAGTACAGAAAGTTAACTTTTCAAATAGTCAAACTGAAGAAATACTTTGTACAATGCCAAAATCTCTGACCTTTCATGTGCGATGGAAAGAAAATACACATGAATGATTGAGATTAAATATTGTGGAAAAATGATCTTTGGCTCCTCAGGGGTCAGTGAAAAATTGCTGTCTAGAATGTGGTTAACCATCTACACCATTAAGTTCTTCTCTTGCCAGTTTTCTACCAGGACCTGAATGAAAACATTTCAGAATGTGTTGTTTATCTAGATCAAAACAAAATCAAATGGCAAAATATCATTGATCTTATATAGTACTGTATTGTTCTTTTTGAACTTTTCACTACCACACATACAGCAGTGAAATTTGGTCACATAAAACCTTTATTAGAACTTCAAACAATATTTACAAAACGAGTATACAAAACACTTTTAGAACGGAATATTAGGACTAAAGTGAAAAAAAAAAGTTTCAAAAAACATCATCTTACATCAGATTGAGATGGTTACAACTTGTGGTTGACACAAACATACCAAAGTAACAATTCAGAATTTATTAAATTTAACCAGGAATGAATATGGGCGATGGCAGGTACCATCGTGGTTTCCAAACGACCAAAACTTCAATCATAATCATATGATAATGGAAGACTTAATTCATTATACATCACAACACCATCATCAGCTCTCACACAATCAATTCAGCTTGTTATGAACATCATAGCTCTCCTTGACTGCCACAAAAAGAGTGTTGGAACATCTTGTAAAAATAACTAAAACAGCTAAAACTAAGGCAAGCTAGAGGAGAAAATTCAGTCCTGAGGAAAAGGGCGCAGGTAGTGCAAGGGACTACAGAGACCAGAGGGACGTACTACTGAGCTTCATCCTCTGGACAGGAGTGCCATGTCAGTCTTTCCTCGTAGAAGGTAATGACCACCTGTGGGCAGCGTGTGTTGGCCTCGCGGGCCGGAACCAAGTCTGCTTCATCTGAATCTTTCCTGCAGCAAGAGAAGAGGGATGTTATAGCAACCGTGGACCACTGCCCAGACTACTCGTTTCCCCCCTTATGTTAGAGGTTACTTTACACAAACATGACTTTTCTATTGCATGTGGAACTTTTTACTTGTCTTTGAGGGGTAAAAAAAAGCCATATTATCATAAATTAAAATGACTTTACTAGTAGGAATATTAAATGGCTTAATGCACCAGATGGACAAATATTTTTTAACCATTACTCACCATTTCATCAAGAACATCAATTCCCCGCTGCTGTCTGTTGCACCGATTATCCTTTCTGGTTCGAGGTTCCTTGCAAATCCTCGTGGTTTCTCAGCCTATAAGTGGTGAGAACAAAAAAAAAAAAATTTAGCCTATAAAAACAAACTTGTGAACAGATGAGTGTAAATTTTGACATAATCATCTGATTCTGGGGTCAGTAGGTGCTCCATTTTAATAAAAATACAAATCATCGTTACATATGTCAACCATAGCAACTGCTGTTTAAAACATTTGGGATGGACTGAGCGGCCTGTAATATGGTCTATCATCGTCTGAATTTTGAGTAACTGTCCTCAAGTGAGGGATTCAAAAAGGTGTCAGGTAAAATGATGACAGTTGTAAAGGCATATGAAACTACAGTGTATTCACCACATCTTTCTTTTTGGCTGCAGTTTCAGGCTCGTCTGTTGACGCCTTCCTCTTCACAGGAGCCGGTTTCTCCTTTACTTCCTTCTGTGCTTCCAGAAACGCTGAGATCAACTCCGGGCAATCCAGGTTCTCCTCTGGCTCCCAAGTATTGTCAGCACTGAACGAGCAGGAACAGGATCAGCATTTGCATTTCTAAACATCCCTTAACATTGATTTCCACCCTTAAAGCTACAAAAAGACAATATAAACTTTTGAAAACTAGTTTGCATGTAGAACCCGCAGGAACCTAATGCAACCAAAATGACTATGGACAAAAGCACAGCACCACCCCATACCAGGGAAGCACTTCCAGCTCAGCAGGCAGGGGTGCAGGTGTCCCACGCAACTCACTCTGTAAATCCTTTCCACTTCAAGAAGAACTCTACTTTTCCATTTACAAGACGTTGGTCCAGCACTTTTTCCACAACAAACTCTTCAGGTTCGTCCTGTGCATCCTGTGAATCCTTCTTAGGTTTGGTATTCTGCTTCTTTCCCATGTTGTGATCTAAAAACGAGAACATTGTGTTAGGACTTACAGATTTCTGCAATGCCACCCAAATAATTCACAATCCTGAAGAAGCAGCTCCTGTCCACATTAAATACACAAAACACAAGAAAAACACACGAGCAGCTTGTGCAAAAAATGATCCTCAGATAAATGGGCTATAAAGCAATTCACTATGGTAACTGCTATTGTCATTATGGAGTAACCGCGAGCATTTACCAACATGACAAAGCGTGCACATCAGTACTAGCTTAATGCTACTAACTAAATCAGAAAGGCGCCGTGTGAGACTACAGCGAAATAACGAAATGTAGTATAGCCGTCGTGCTACCTGCAGCTAATTTATTCAGGCCTGGATTACGCTGACTTAAAAGTGCCACCTGCAATGCTACGTTGATTCACACAAGAGGAACAAGGAAACAACAATGAGGACCACAGAAGTTAATGTTGTTACACTACCGCGTTAAAGCGAGAAAAAAAAGGTTAGCATCAAACACAAGACGAAAATAGCGCTCAAATAACCTTTAAAGGCCCAAATGATACGAGTAAACCCCACATTCTCCTTCGCGTAGCTAGCTGACAATAATGTAGCCGAAACAATGCAATACACACGTAAATCAAGTTACAATAAAGTGACGATGCAGCCGTTTTACTATAAGGATTTAATACTATACCACTGCTCCGGCGTTTCTGCACAAACTGCATTGTCTGCTACCTAAAATGCAATGCCCAACTTCGACGCCCGAGCTGCCTTATCTGGGTCAAGCGGTGAAATGTAGGTATTGCGTTATGTTGCGACGTAAATCAAGTTATTTCTGCGTAACGCTTTTCGGCTTGCTTAAAAAAACAACTGAAATTGGTTGAGTGATGTCTCCTTACCACGCGGTTCGTTTCCTCTATTTATCTCGTAACGTTGTATGCGACACTACTGTGCAGGCGCCAAAAGCTAATGGCTGGTCTCCTACGGCAGCCTGGTAGCAAAACACGCTTCGCTTTTTTTAAGATCAGAAGGCACACGCTTTATCAAGTCCGTAAAGAGCCTCATCACTGTTATTTTCCAGTTCATGACTTGGCTTTATGGTTTTTAACGTCAAAAAGATCAGATTAGATTGTGGATGCCCTGTTTATTATTCAGCAAGGGTACTTTCATATCCCTGAAACGGTGGTGCAAAAAAAGAGACACTAAAATAAAATAAAAATAAAAAAAACAGTATTTGTTTTTGTTTTGTTTGTGTTTTCTTTAATCAGAAAGAACCATATCTGCAAGAGCATTTTCAATTCCCTACGCAAATCATACTATCACCATTCAACAATCACCATGCAATCAAAAACATCTGCCCCCAGAAACAAAGGGAAAAAAACACAAAAAACACAGTTCGAAGTTTATAGAAACAGAAAAGTAAAATCTTTGTCAAACCAGAAAAATGAAATACAAATGTGAGGGACTAGGGGAAAAAATACTTCATGAGTCACACCATTAACTACTTTGTGCACCTCTCTCCATTTAACTCACTCACTCGCTGACTATATAAAGCGGAGAGACCATGAATAAGATGGCAACCTCTAAATACTTAATTCAACTCTTTCAGATAATCTCAAATACATAAAAAGCAACATCCAAACAACATTCAATCCTATTCAATAGAGTTGATTGTTTTTTTCTTTTTGTTTTTTTTAGATGGGATACTTTAGGTCCATTTAGGGCCATTTTAATGAGGGGAGTTGTAGTTTTGAGTGCACTTAAGTTCCCCTGAAAGGGTTTTTAAAAATGTTGCCAAAATCTATAACATAAACTAAGGCGTGAGGTAGAATATAACTTTGCCAAAACTCTTAAGTACGTGAAATGAAGGGATTAAGCCAAATTATGCTTGAAATCAATTATTCAATATTAATTTAAATTATAAAAGTGTAGCCTCTCAAAAACATTTTTGATATGATAATGTGCATCTGTGAATCATGTACACACACACAATAACAAAAACACTTATCAAATGCAAATTAAGGCCTAGTCAGTTTAATCATTGGTATACTGTATGTCATCAAGACATAGAGAAAGGAACACAATCTAGTTTTGTGGCATTTCAATTTATATTTCTAGTGAACAGTACACACTCAAACATCTGAAACTAATTTGTAAACTTTAGATATGTAATGTCCCAATATTCTTACCACTTTGAGATAAAGTTGCCATTATGAAAACAAAAAAAGATACTGCCTTTGACAGTCTCATGATGCATATATGCATTACAGGAACGTCGGAAAATTTAATAAATACAATCTTTTACCTCCAATTTGTACTGTATAGGTATACATTGAGAGGCAAAGCTACATAAAAACAAACAAACACAATCCTCCTCCACCATCGCCATCACGTAACTGTCACATCGCTGGCCATGTTGACTTTTAGACATGTCTGGTTGTCTATGCTTTTGTCAGTCTGTAAAAATGCTAAGATTCAATGACTTTATAATGTTAACAGGCACAAAAAGAAACCGGTAGCATCGCCTGTAGCTTAGCTGTTCCCTTAAATGCCCAGGGTGCTTTCTCCATCTTTAATAAGCAAAGGATGTCCAGTGTGTAAGCTACATTGTTCCCGTGAGAATTTTTATTTACAGAGAATTTTTATTTATTCGTGTTTGAGTTTCTTTCTTTTTTCTTTTTTTTTTTGCTTGTTTTTGTTTTTTGCAGCTTTTGCTGTTTCAGGCTCCCAACAGCGGTGAATCCACACACACTTTAACAAAAACAGAGATCCCAAAACCAGAGTCAGGCAAGAAAGTTCAGAGATATCCAAAAACCTAAAAAGCTTAAGTCTCAGCTGTAAATACTGCATCATTGCTTTTTCTCCTTCTTCCTTTTGTCCGTTTTGTTGCTGGTTGATGTGGAAACAGCAGGCCTTCTTACAGGCTGAACTACAACCCTCCCATTGGCCCCGCACTGCAGGGTGAATCGTTCTGGGTTTAGGGGCCGTCCGGAATCATCCCTCAGCCGGGCCAGGACATCTCTGGTGAGCTGCTCTATCTGCTGACCCACAGCGCCCATTGTCTTTGCTGTAAGCTGTTTCTCCCTCAGTAACCTGTCCCTCTGAGCTTGCAGCCTTTCCACCTCCTCCTGGAGCCCAGTGATGGCATCTAGTTTGCGCTTGCGGCAGTTTTGTGCTGCCAGTTTGTTCTTTCCCCTCCTGCGGATGTCCCTCAGGAGTGTCACCTGCTCAGGGGAGAAGCCGTGACCATCAAGGACCTCAAGAAACTCCTCCACAGGCATGTTGACAATCTGAAGGACAGAAAATGGAATGCACAGGGCACGGGCGCGCAGCTCATCCCGACTCAGCTCCCTGTCTTCTAAACTGGATGAGCCGTCATCATCGCTGAGAGGTTCCTCTTTGATGCCTTTACTGGGAAGTGTTACTGATGGTTGGTTGAAAAAAGCAGGAGATGAGTAGCTGTGGTCATGCCACACACTCTCACTCAGATCCACAGGTGACCACGTTGTAGTGTAGTCCATGATACCTTTAGGGGGGACTGAATCCACCTCGCTGCTGTAGCCTGTAGCTCCACACTCATCTTCACAGTATGAACTAGATGATGATGACATCTCAGAAGAGCCTGGATGAGTGAAGAGTTAATTTTTTTATTAGTATATATATACACACATACACCAACAATTTCTTTGCTCCACAAGTATATAAAAGATATTTAGCCCTTAAGCAAATGTATTAAAATGAACCAACCTGGGGAGACTGGACCTCCAGAGCTGCTCTCCAAGGAGAGACCGGAGTCTGAATCCAAGTCCTCGAGGACTTGTGGGTCGATGCTCTCCAAACCACTCAACAGCTGGCTGTCAATGGTGTCCAAGCCCTCCAAACCCAGTTGATTGATCTGGTCAAAAACTGCTTCATCCAGACAATCACCCAGTTCACTTTGTGATGACACATTGCTAGTTAAGTTACACACTGAGGCGAAGGGGAGGGCAGCCAGGCCCGTGGCCATCCCTGATGAAGCGTCTGATTGTGAGGAGCCAGTGGATTCCAAGCGAAACAGGGTCCTTTGCTGTTGGCTGACTGGCCTGGCGTCAGCTCTCTCCAATGTCACACCAAAGGCTCCAGCATTGGTTACCATGGCATCATGCAAACTGACATCCTGGCTGATGGCGCTGGTGATGTCTGTGTTGATGTCTGACAGACGGTCAGTAACAAGGGAATCCAACTCCTACACACAAAACGAACATTTCAGTTTACTCAATATAACATATACTGTAGACCATTATGGGGCACTGAAACTCTTTGTATTAACACATTGATAGTTCCTGGCTCATATGTCTGATTTACTCTTTACAAGCAGATATTAAGCCTTGTGTAAAAGTTATTATCAGGCACCTGAAATAAACATACACAGACAACTTACTTCAAGGTCTGTGACAGACAGCGAGAGTAAATTGCTCCAATGCTGGTCAATATCAGTGGTGGGGGGAGGGAGGTGTGCTGGATCAGACAGTGAAGTGATGCTCTCAAGCAGGCTCTAAAATAGACAAAAATGACAGTTAGTGGTATGTTTTGTTGACATCGTTATGACTCCAGAGTCAATTCAAGCTTTTGTGTCTGAGTTTAATTCATATCAAGTAAAAGATTAAAGATGACATATAAAATAAAGGAGGAACACCTGAAATTAAATAATTATATATGTACAGATTTTTAGGAACTGAAACTAAAAGTGGTTACTTGTGAGGTTTACAATTATTACTGTGCTTCACCATTCCTTTTCTTGTATATCACCAAACAGCACTGTCATCAGCAGAGTGGTGCACATTGAGTTAAGTTATGTGAAAATTAGATTTTCTGATTAAAAATAGGTAAAAAGTATTTTTCAACAAGAGCCATGTGACTGTAAATTTCATGAAAATGTGACATGTTTTATGATAAACTGCACAACACTGTGAATGTGGGGAAAAGGCAAATAGATGCAATTTGCAACACATTCAATTATATACAGCAGAGGCCACTAATAGGCGGACTGTGGTCCGGATCAGGGGCGGTTTTTGCTATGGGCAATGTGGGCAACAGCCCAGGGCGCAATCTACTTGGGGGCGCACGAGCGCTCTCAAAAAAAAAAAAAGAAAAAAAAAGTGCGTCCTCAAAGAAAAAAAAATCGCCAGTTTTCTTTAGACTAATACCGCTCATTTCCACATCAAGTTGGTGCAGTGGGCGATGAGGTGCCCCTACTATCACGTCAACTTGCTGCTGAGAGTCATGTATACAGGTTGTGTGTGTCAGAAGAAAAGGCAAAGGCGAGGGGGCGGGGGATCAACTTGCGACTGCAGAGGCTGTGAGCAGGTTGTGAGTGAGTCTCACTCTCAGAGGAAAAGCAAAGGGGGGAGGGGGGCGGGGGATAGACTGACCTGTGATGATTATGATCCCAGGCCACACAACACAAACTGCTGCTTCCAAATAAATAATAATACATTTATAAAATGAATACAGACCCGTTATAGCTACATGTAAGTTATTGGGTTATGTGAAAACGCAATAAATAAATAAATGAATAAAATGCCAAAAAAAAAAAAAAAAAAAAAAAGTTTCACATACTATATTTCATTTATTCACCTTATTTTTGTGTGGTGAAGGATTTGTGCAATTTACATTGGTGTTAACATACTACATGTAATTTATTTATCTTAATTTCTTTCTCTACTCTTGTTAACTTTTGTATTAAATAACATATGTAATAAAATAACATAAATAGTTCAATATTGTGCTTGTGGTCGGGGATGGTCGATGGTTGGTCCGCCCAGGGCGCAAAACTAGCCAGGACCGCCTCTGGTCTGGATCCAGACCCATACGCCGTCCTATCCGGACCCCGACCTGTAACTGATGAGATACTGAGGATTGTTACATTTTGTCCGAGCATTTCTATTTTAACGGGCGTGGCTTCTCCAGCTATTATGGTAAAAGTGGAGCTGCCCTTGGAAACTCACAGACCACTGTGCATAGCCAATACTCTCACGTGACGCTAATCAGCCAATCAAATCTGTGCATTTGGACATGTGGAGCGACTCGACTGTCAGTTAAATACACACAGAGTTTATGTGTTGTGATGTTTTGTTATAAAGTTATTAGATGTGAAATTAAATGTATGGTTTAAGTAAAAAGGGATTAGTTTTTATTTTTCTAAAACTAAGCACTTTAAGAAGCATAATCAAAGGCTTTCTGTAATCCACTTTATTTCAAAATGCCATCTTTATTTGATATAAGAAAAAAAAGTATCTTGTGCTTTTTCATTCTTATTCTTATGTATTTTATTATTCATTCGAATCTCCCAATTCGAGTGTAATTACTAATAAATGAATTCTACTGTATTTATTTGACAGTCTACAATCTACACACTAGCAGAGATCCTGATGTAACTACAATGCTACTTCAAGGTACTGAAAAAAATTATGATGTTCTGGACCTTCACTTGAGGAAATTTTCACAAACTAAACTTATATACCCTTGACATACAGCACTAATTGAAGACAACTCTGACCCTGCTCATACCTCTTGTTCCAGTGTGGAACTGTGAGCCAGCTGAGTGAGTGGGGCAGGTTCCTCCTCCTCTTTAACTTTGGCATCATTGTCCTGGTTAGGCAAAGACAGACAAATGGTGAGAAAGGGAACAATTGGTAAAATAAAATAATTGGTAATAATAGAATAAAATAGAATAATAAAAATAGAAGAGGGAAAGCGGAAAAACAGTCAATGTGTTCAAGGATTAGTTACATTTCTGTTTTGTTCTGACAGAGAAAACATTTGTTTTAATAAGCAGTCGTAAGTGTAGAAGGAAAAGAAACCCAATGAACTGATTGGGTCAACATTTAACTGTTTTTGTTATCCTGCCAACTGTGGTCAGTGCCATTTGGCACACATTAGCAATGTGTGAGCTGGTACATTTGTGTATGCAAGTGAAGTTTAAAGTATTTAATATATATATATATATATATATATGTATAAAACAGTAAGACTAACCGCCCTCAGAGATGATCTAACCTATCTAGTTGTAAGACATTTCCACAAGTGCAGCAATAAAGTAGGTTACCTGCTGTCTGCCATGTACATTCTTCATTCTCATCTCCACACTTAGGCAGAAAATTAGTTTCTATGCTTATGTGATATTAGAGGACGGCATATATACCTTTGCAGATCCTTACTTGTTCTGAAAGCAAAATGATTGCTGTATCTGATTTTACGTTAATGCTAAAGGCAAAAATATGACAAACTGTACTCTGCACCAACCCAGTTCTGTCTGAGCATGTCAACTTCTTCTGAAGCAGCTTTTCCAGCTTGATATGGCCCCGTCAATGTAGATAGTTACTAAGTTTTACTTTCAAATTTGACAGCTGTAGTTCTCTCCTTTTAAGCATTATACTTCCATAAAACAACATTTTGCCCTTCAAGCAGTAAAGCTATTACTTATTTTCTTTTACAAAAGATGGGGTGAAGAATAAAAGATGTGTCAACATCACATTATCCATGTGAACAAGAACCCTGGGAGGGGGTAGCATTCAAGTATGGACCACCACTTTTGTGTAAGCAAACAGGGTGTGGGTCTAAGCCTCACTTCTCCACCTCTCCAGGCCCACAGCTGGTGGTTGAGCCTGAAGAAAGGGGATATAGTTACACAATTGGCGACATCAACTGCCCTCAGGACATAACATCCACGAGGCAGCTGTTTAGCCTGAGCTAGAAAGACTGGATCACTCACTTGGAGAATTGAAGATAACAGTTTGGGTGTGATTTAAGTCTTGTAGCACTTGATGGAAGTCACATGTAACAGGTGAAAGCTACACTGAATATGAAAAAAACAGGTGTTTTTATGAAAGGTTTCAACAAAAACAACAACAGAGTGTGAGTGAACCCATATCTCTAGGCAAATGGTGGTTTTATAGCTGTGTTGTCACCCAATAGACTGGTCTTCTTAGAGTCTTATTTGTGAAGTTAGTTCTATTGTCCTAACTATTCAAAGGGGGCTTAGTGTGACAAGAAGAGTGACAGATGCAGTAGACAGTTGGCTGAAAACTGTACATCAGACACATGTGATGCTGTACATGACAGTCTGTATAACTAATGCTATGGATTAGATCAGACCAGTTCAGTGTTGTTAAAATGACTTGAATGTATGCATGTAAGCCCCTTTAAACTAAGTTGGAAAGCATTGCCAGACTTATCATGTTGCATGTTGTGGCACAGGCCTGATTGAGTCATACAAAGTGAAAGTGAGAGCAGATTTAAGATTTGGTAATAGATTAGGTTATCACATTGTTTTGCCCTGTTGACTGGTGCACCAGGAAATGTTACAACATAATAAGTAACTTGTTGGATAGAAACCCATTCTTGTATAACATGGATTAGTGATGCTAGTTAGCTAAGGGAAGCATTGGCTGTTCAGTTAACCAGTGAGGAAGTTGTGACACTACTTCATTAACTATTTTAGTTGGCCAAGCAACGTACCTGATCACATAGATTAGTTAGCAGTAAAGTCTGCTTAACTTTCTGTTAAATTGTACACACACACTTGCCTCTTTCAGAAACCCGCAGGCTCCAACGTTACAAGGCCCTTGTCCGACTTGAGGGGTTGTTTGGCACAGCTCTTGGCCACTGGGCAGGTGTTCACTGTCATCACTGGTTTCATACCCGGAGCTTTCCAGTCCTGGGTTAGTGTCAGTGCTGTCGTTGCTGGTTGAAGGATGCCCACAGTCAGCCTTGTCAGTGGCAGACACTTGGTGCACCAGCCATGCGTTCAACTGAGTGGGGAACCGCGGGGAGCCAAGAGCCCTCACTTCGTCTAGTAGCCGGCGACTTGCGAAGAAATAGTCCAACTCGGGACATTTTGGGTGCACGCTGTATCCGTCAAGAGTGTCTCTCAAATTATGAAAGGGTGTCTGGGTGTAGGCTGAGCTAGGACCCAAGTTAATCTCTATCAGAGGCGAATAATAGCCGCTTAAGTAGCTGTCGAGATCCACACGAACTCCAATCAAACTGAGCAAGATTGTCAATTGAATCAGGCCTTCTGTGAAGTATTTTTTAGCGATTTGCATTTTCTAAACACGTTTAGAGCTGCAGTTAATTGCGAAATCCTGACCTAACAGTTCCTCTTTCCCGTGTGGACAAAGGGGAAAAGCCTAACAAAAGAGCACGCCTTCCCCTGTCAGACAAAGAGGTCCGCCTGTGCCGGCGAAATCGTTGGATAGCTAACGTTATGCTAGCTGTTAGCCACCAGCTTTAATTACCAGTTAACGGAAAGCTCTTGGAACAAACATAGCGAAAACGCCGCCTTTCAATCCCTTGCAGCGGAGAAATGCTTCTTCCGTGGTATATAGCTATCAAAACCTCGCTAACTTTGCTAATTAAAGAGAAATAATAATATCGGTCAAGCTAAATGCTGTCACAGTAGAGTGCTGCTACTGAGGGAACTTCACTTCAGGATTTGCATAACTCATGCTGATTGGTCCACAGCTTTGACCGCAACAACACCTGATTGGACAAGAAGCATGACAGTTATATTCTTGGCCAATGAAAGCAAGAGACAGATGGTAACCACTTCCAGTTCCCACCCTGAACATAACTACACACATAATTTACACGAAAAACTGCAGAAATGAAACTGATATCACTAGTTCAGAAACACTATACCATACTTCGTTGGCCCAGTAACTTCTCACATCCAGAAGTTTATTGATTTCAAAGGGATTTCTGAGTAACGTACACTAGGTTGCAGTTCCGGGACGTTTGTGCTACTGACCTGCATTTGGACATGTTTGGCCTAGAGGTCTGTCTCTGAATTACACTTTGAACTTGTCTACTCTGACGCTGAACAGTAAAGAGGGAATGTCTTCAATCAAAATACCTCACCAATCGGACATCTGATACAAATTGGTTTATTTTTTTTTATCAAATAGGTCTCAGTAGACTTATTAGACTTTTCCAATTTTATGCTACTTTCAACTCCCACTCAGAATGGAATTTATACTTTTTCTCCACTCAAAAGCCTAGTTACTTTTCAGATTACATATTCTTTCAAATCATATCAGGTTATAGCCTATGTTTTGTTATAGATTAAATAAGCTCCACCTTTATCAATTTCAATATGGAAATGTTTCTTACACAACATCAGCAAGAATAGTGTTATATAATAATGTAGCACCCTAAAAAGGGGCCATTCTATATTTAAGGAGATTTTGCAATATTTAATACTTATAACAGAGAACATTTACATTGTTTATTAATACTTTTACACAATTAAAGGATCTAAATATTTCTAGCACCACCATTCATGAGGAAAGGGGGTAAACTTTTACCTTCAACAGTTAAATCTTAGAGTACTTACTAGAACACTGCGCTCCCAGCATGCAGGTCTACTTGTGGTTCCTAGTATCTCTAAAAGTAGAACAGGAGGCAGAGCCTTCAGCTATCAGGTTCCTCTCCTGTGGAACCATCTTCCAGACTTGGTCCGGGGGGCAGACACCCTCCCTATATTTAAGAGTAGGCTTAAAACTTTCCTTTTTGATAAAGCTTATCGTTAGGGCTCTTTGAGCTCTTAACTTATGCTGCCATAGGCTTAGACTGCCGGGGTATTCCCATGATGCACTGAGCTCCTCTATCCTTCTCCCTCTCTCTCTCTCTCTATCCATCCATCTATATCCATTAACATTCATGTTCTGTTAATGCATTCAATAACCTAAACTTCTTCCCCAGAGTTGTCTGTGCTTTCTTGTCTCACAGGTAATCTGGGCGTGTAGACGTCCGGATGACGGATTCCAGTCCCGGACCTTCTAGCTTCATTGTTGATTTTCATTGTGCTTCTCTCCTCTATCCTTCCTTTCTCTCCTCTCAACCCCAACCGGTCGAGGCAGATGGCCGCCCACTCTGAGTCTGGTTCTGAGGTTTCTTCCTGTTAAAAGGGAGTTTTTTCTTCCCACTGTTGCTCATGTGGGAATGTTGGGTCTCATTAAAGTTAAAACCTGAAGAGTTCGGTTTAGAACCTGCTCTATGTGTAAAGTGCCTTGAGATAACTTTGTTGTGATTTGGCGCTATACAAATAAAGATTGATTGATTGATTGATTGATTGAGTAGGATTTGAGTGTTCCTTGTCATGGGTCTGTGGCAGTGTTGGAGAGCATTACATAATTTGATTACAAAATAAATACAATTTTCTGTTACAGTTACTGAGAAAAAATGTGTGATTAAATGACAGTTACTTATGAAAATATTGATGATTACAAAGGAGGTTATATCTGAAGTCAGACCTTTAAGATTTTGCTCAGGTGGAGGGTTCTTTTCCTAATTTTTAATATTTAACATTTTACTGAATATATTCGTAAAATATTTTATCCATTTTATATTCCAAAATGTACATGGACTAATGAATACATTAAGACATAAATCTTGATTTATATGAAATGATCTACTTTATAAATCATGTCAGTATCCATGAAAAAAAACCTGAACTTAAAAAATTAGAAAAGTAATAAAATATAATAAGTAACATTACTTTGATTAAGTTATTGAAATGTTACATTATTTGCCTCATTTTAAATAGAGTAACTAGTAATCTGTAACCTATTGCATTTCCCTAAGTAACCTTCCCAACTCTGGTCTGTGGTTACACAACCTATAAGACTAAACACAAAAATAAACATAGCACAAAAACTAAGGAACTTTGTGTTTGGTAGATTATTTCTTTGTTGTTACAATGGCAATAAATCTTATACCATTGGAAAGCCTGTTTATTTCCCTTTTAAATGGTGCCACATTTGTAACATGCATTTGTGGGATGAGCAGAGGAGATGAGTATGTGGGTTGCATCCATGAAAAATTAGGCAAATATCCTCTGCCAATGCCGAACAGCTTATTCTGCTATTGACTCTTGTTTGGTATTGTTTGATGGACTGGATGACTGAAGTCAGAAGAAACAAGACTTATTGCCAATTTAATAATTTATTAATTTAACAAACAGCAGCCTAGGTAGTGTGTGGAAGAACCATACACCGCCACAACAGCCTGGTGCCTCCTCCTCAGGCTGGTCACCAGCCTAGTCACACACTGGTGTGGGATGGCATCCCATTCTCCCATTCAAGTCAGCCAACGTGGTTGTGTTGATCACGCTGGCACGAATAGCACGCCCAAGCTGATCTCACAAGTGTTCAATGGGGTTGAAGTCAGTATTGCTGGCAGGCTATTCCATCTTCTCTACTCCCAAATTCTGCAGGTATAGTCTCTGATAAGCCCTGCTCTGTGGGAGCGAGCGTTGTCATCTTGGAAGATAGAGATTGGTCCCACACTGTGGAGATATGGGATTGCCACTGGTTCCAGAATCTCATCTCGATATCTCTCTGCATTCAGATTCCTTCAATGATGACAAGCCTCGTTTTCCAGTGAGGGAGATGCCGCCCCACACCATCACACTGCCTCCACCAAAGAAGGCAGAGAAGATTTGACAAATTTTTCATTGGCGCAACCCACATACTCAGCTCTGCTGAGATGTATTGCCAAAAAGCATTGTTACAACAAAGAAATAACCTACCAAACACAAATTTCCTTACTTTTTGTGCTATATGTTTTTAAATATGATTTGAAACAGAAGACTCTTCAGATTAAAAAGAAGTCATTCAGACTGATAGATGTTGTTGGTAATGTTATGAGGTCAACTTAGCCGTGGCCATGAAGTAACCATTTGGATATTTCAAGGTTGGACTTTTCGTCGGTTTTATAGTCCATGATGCTGTGCGTCGATAAATAAATAAATCATGATGTTCATCAATCAAAGTGTTCACATTTTTTATACTGTACATTTTCCTTCATCCTAAAACTTGTGAAAGAACATGAGGTTGCCCCTTACAACTTTTGGGGTTTTCCCTTCATAGTTAGCAAATTAACTTCAACTGTATCTGCAACTGAGGTACAAACTGATGAACCTGTTGTAAGGGATGAAAAGCTCTACATGGTGTATTTCTCTATGTCCTGTTTGTTTGTTTTAAACATTGAATAATCATAACTTACATAAGAACCATGTGCACAAAACAAATGATTAACGTTAGACAAACACATTGTTTTGGAAGAGCTAGGTCTGTCCTTCTCCAAGATATCAAGCATAATCTAGTGCTTATGTTTAACGGGTCTATGTCTACCAATAATAACACTTGCTTGCTTTCACAGTATCAAGTTATTCAAGGACTGTGTAAACTTTATCTGTGGTAATGGTGTAGGGACAACCTTGAGTTAAATCAAAAACACAGAGCCAGCAGACACACAGAATTAAAGAAACACTCACTGCATCTTTAGAAAACATTTATTGCGCAAATAAATAGTAAAATGCATACTATATGCTCTAGTGGTGGGACAAAAAAAAAGAAAGAAAGAAAATATATAATATATATCGTAGATCTTGAAATACAATGTGTAAGTATTCATTCAAAAATATTATACACTCAAAATCTTACTAATGTACATACACAGTAAACACAGAAAAAAAGCTTTGTACAGAAATGTACTTATCACATGTAAATATTTATGCAGAATGATACATTTCAGAGTGTTTTTGTTATGTGTGTTGTATTTGTCTGTATGTATAATTGGAGCTCATTTAGTTTGCCAAAAAGTCAAATCTATCCCTTTAATTTACATTTTATAAACCTGTCATGTGGTTTCTATGTGAAATCTTATTCTGCAAAATAACTAGTAATAGCTGTCAGATCATTTTAGTGGAGTATAAAGTATAGCGAAGTAGCCTATACGTTTCCTGAATAAAAAGGTAGAACTTTTTTCTTTTCTTTTTTTTTTTTAACAAAAGTACAATTTTTAGTACAAGTACCTAAAACTTGTACTTAGGTGACAACTTTGTAGATTTATTTAGTTACCTTTCACTACTGTGTATGTGCTGTGGGCAATCATTAAACAAATCTACTTTAAATGTTTACTAAATTTCTGTCTTCATGGCTGATTTATAATAGTATCAGCGGTACCAGGACTGTCTACAAGTCCCTCCTGATGGACTTTGCTGATACTCAGAACAGTGAAAGTAATCTGGCTCAACTGTGACACCTGCTGTCGAATAATGGTAACATGAATCGAAAGAGATTTCCACTAAATCAACACAAAATTGCAAAAACATAACTTTGGGCCTCTTAAACTTGTACATTTTCAGAAAGAAAACGACGTCCATTATTTTTATGTCCTTTCCACGTCTGTTAGGCTATTTATTTATTGTATATAACAGCCTGACGAAGTATATACGCCAATTGATAAAATAATGATACACTGAAAACTTGTTTTTATTGTGCAGACTACATTTTAACTGAGTAAAGATATATTGTAGGTATATAGTTCTCTTATCGTATAATATGTGAATAGCCTATAAAGAAAAATAAAACAAAATAAAAATATTTCCTCAGGATCTCTACAACTGTATGGCCTGTTTAAAATTTGGTGCTGTAATGGAGCTTTTCAGTGAAATAAAAATTCACTGTAAGCCTTTTGGAAATACTTTACACAAGACATTTATGTACCACATTGTATTGCACCACAAATAAGTCTAGCAGATCCCATTCAAGTACAGGCACAATAATGAGTGTGAGCATGCCTAGTTCAACACAACAAGTTCAACGCACACTGTCTATGTCAGGTTGATAAGTCTAGTACAAACAAGCCTAAACGTGGCTTTAGAGGCACTGGCTATATCACACTTCATTCAGGATAAAGCTGCATCATTGTTATACACCTACTGCAACAATTTAACAGTCACACGATAGGCTACTGTCAGCGGAAATGGCCTGTTTGATAATTATATAGTCAATCAACAGAAGAACTGTTGTGTAATAACGTCCTAATCTGTTTACACGGTGCAGCTGAGTCTTACACATACTGTAAACAATACTACTACTACTACTAATAATAATAATAATAATAATATTACTAATAACAATAATAATAATAATAATAAAATCCTCATGCAAAGCTTTACAGATCGACTTGGCCCGACAAGTCCAGAGTCTGAACGTTCCAAAGGTGTGAAGAGTGATCTACTCCGACTGATCTGACGCCAGCGCGCAGTCACTTGATTAATCCACAAGTATTTTCATAACGATGTGAAACACATTTAAATCAACTTTGCGAAGTTCTGACAGATTTATTGGGGGAGAGCTCTTAAATCACCCCCACGTGCTCTTCTGAGGACGGAGCTGATTGGCGGGCGGATACGTGACGTATGGGACGCTAGAGCGCATGCCCACAAATTTGGGTCCCGCAAAGACTCACGGGAAACCTGAGGGAAATCGAGGTGACCAAACCGAGGGACTATTTTTTCGGTATTTTCTGTGTTTTCTGTAGTTATTACAGTTTAAACTTGTGTTGAAGGTCTGTTTTTTTTTACACTGACCTCAGTTCTGAGTTTAGGTTATGCTGACTGCAACAATTTAAATTTGACGGTCTCATATCCCTGTAGTAATCTAATTAACATACTTTTGTAAATAAAAAAAAATAAAATTCATCAAATTTTGAAGCAGAGAATCCCTGTTTTATTTTATGGATGAAAAATATTCAATTTGAGCATGTATTAGCCTACCCAATTCCCTGAACATGGGCTAGTTTATGCTATAAATAGCCTTGATACCTTAAAGTGAAATTATTAAATTAGGAAAATAGTTCAGTCCTAGTCCTATTTAGTCTTTTATTAGTTTGCAGGACTGGTATTGTAGTTTAGATATTTTTCGAATATTCATAATTGGTACTAAAAATGTTTTTGTCATGAAAAATAAGAATTTTATTAAGCTTGTTTAGAAATACTTGTCAATGTAATACTACACACTTGTGTCTGTATACACAAAATAAAGTTTTAATACATTTTATAATAAACATGTTTTTCTTTCATTAGGCCTAGTGCAAAAAAAGAAAATACAAATACGCCCACTATGATAAACTTTATGGACGGAATTTTTTTTTAAAACGTTTAAAACAATTACTGTTATTTTGCTCCGATTTGTAATATTTTAGGATTAGGCTTAATATGTATTTGCAGGCAATTTAAAGCCTGGTTTATAATTAGGATTTTTATAAGGATCCATGACATCATGGTAATAATTCACCATAATTAAATATATCCTAAAATACAAAATTATTACAAACTGCAGTTTTAAATATACTTGATTTTAAATATATAAATATTTTACTCTGATTTCATTAGCCTGTTTTATTTAATTAAGTGTTGGCTGTGTGTGTGTGTGTGAGTGAGTGTGTGTGTATGAGTGTGTGTGAGAGAGAGAGACAGAGAGAGACAGAGAGAGAGAGAGTGGGTCCCGCAGCGGAGCTCTGTACTCCAGAGAGCAAAACAACAGACTGGCCGCTCTCTGCCTCCAGACTCCGTCGCTGCTTGATTGACATCCGTGTGTAGCCAATCATGCACAAGAGTCAAGCACCTTACATTTTATTGGTTCGTCTCGCCAACGCGTCAGCCAATCACAAAACGTAGACTTCTTAAAAAATATATAATTGCCGTTTGGCAGACTCTGTGGCGCCCCGCAGTGGAGACATATGGAAACAATTTTACACCAAGCTTATACTCTGCAAATTGAGTTTAAAAAAAGAAAAAGACTCCAGTTTTTCATGGCTTTATTTCTTTTCCTTTTCAATACAGGTTTTGTTTTAATGCTGATGGACTGAGCAGACCTTTCTATAGGCTATAATGTGTCCCACCGGCCTGTAGGAAACTAACTGCTTTGTGTTAGCCCACTTAGCAGTGTTTCTGCTTTATTCCATTAGCAGCAATACGTCTTCTATTGACAGAAATATAGGACTGCTGTTTTATTACCATGTTAAAACATGTAGGACACAATAACTCCCAACTTTTATTCCCATTTTCAGTCAGTAACATGTGATAGTGTTTAGCAAAACTGTTATTTCGCCCCCAAAAAACCTTGGTGCAGCCTCGGCCACCTGGGGGCGCTACTGTCCAATTTATGTGGATTGTAAGGCCCATGATGAGTCTTGATGTGAAGGGTAATCAGTTCTCCCAAATGAAACCTGTGCTCACTGATTGAAATGTTGCAGCTCCTGAAGGCTCTGTGCTGTTAAACTGAATGGAGACATAATAATTGAACATCTCATTCAAGATTAAAAGTCAGAACGCCTTCAACCACATTTAAATGTTTTGGATCCCTTCCTCACTCTGTCCTCACCCCATCTCTCATGAGTCCAGAGGCTGAGGGGCCAGCAGTAGGGCGAGGCGCTGACAAGTTTTTAGGTTGGGTTTTCTTTTTTTCTTTTTCTTCTTCTTTTTTTTGTAGTCTGAGAAGCAGTCGTGGATTTGATGTCAGAGTCTTGAGATGGTCGCCTTGATAAAGTTGGTCTGGCTCGCTGAGATTGGCAGCCTTCTCCTTGGAAAAGAAAACAGAAAGGCCCTACATAAACAGAGGAAAATGGCCCTGGCTGAAGAAAAACAGGCCTGTATGATGTGACCTGGTAACTTTGGAACAATATCAACTCAGACTTGTACGTGCGTTCACACTTATATATAATACTGACCGCAGTGCCTTAAAGAACGGGTTCACAGTTTTTCAATTCTGTCTTAAAACAATATACAGATACCCAAAAGAACTTTGAAATAGGTTTTTCTTGCCATAATCATTCTTAATTTTCATACTGGTCATTTGATCTCTTATAATGCACCTACCATGTAAGTCCCCAACCTGGCTGCTTCTGTTCAAAAATATTTTTAAAAGTTTATCTGAAGTTAATATGAAGCTTCAGCCATCCAAATTAGTCAAATCAAGTTGATATCTTTTAACGTTACAGCCCTTTTAGTTCCAAAGTCCTTCTTTTTTTTATGCAACACTGTCCGAGGAAACACAAAGAGGGAATTTGATGCTAAAAAAGACTGTATACGTGGCAGATATCTGCTTGATATGACTAACTCAGGCTGCTGAAACCCCATATAAGCTTCAGATAAACTTTTAAATGCAGTGTGGGCACACTGTGGATTTTGGCGTCAATCACTTACATTGAAAGTGCATGTTAAGGGGACAATATAATGGTCAGTATGAACAGGAGGCATGATTAAATAAAGAAAACGTCTTTCAGTGTTTATACGGGCACCTGACTGTTAATTTTAGCTCGACTTGAAAAACTGTGAAACCATCTTTTAAGTGTGTTGTCAAAAACTATCATATTTTACTCTGAAGAATAAAGTAATTATGTGTGTATTAATACATACAGAGTGTGTTTTCAGGTCTGTCATGCCTTTTTTTTGGTTGAGGGAAACCTCTGTTCCTGTAGCTATTGTGTCTGCTTCACTAATGGATTCCTCTCAGCCTGTCTCCTTTTCCTCCCTCTCTCTTTCCCTCCTTTTTCTCTCAAATCATATCCATGTATTCCCACGGGGGCTGATTAAAAGGCTTTCTAGCTGGGGTGAAGGGAGAAGAGAAGAGAGAGGAGAAGGTGGGGGGATGACAGTGGAGAAGAGTGGTCCTTATTACCCCATATGTCTGGACAGGAGAGGGTGGAGTGGAGGTCCTCTTCCAGTTAATCAATAGAGATACCGTCCCTCTCCACTCTCTGTGTCTCTCTATCTCTCTCTCTCTTTCCTTGTCTCCTCTTCCCTCCACCCCAGACTCTCCCATTAGAGATAATGTGTCTGGTATTGACACTGCGAGGTCTGGGTACTATGACAGAAATACAGTTCTACTCTGTGAGGCCGGTTTCCCCGTTAAACCTCTGCGGTCAACGACACAACCTGAGTCATCGACTTGCTGTTTAACCTGGCTGACTGTATGTGACATCCTCTCATTGTTGACCACACGATGTGAGATTTACCACTGAATCAGTAGAATAGATTTTAAAAGCAAGTTTTATTCGCTCTTTGCCTGAAGTCCTTTATTGATACATTTTGTCAAATTAATGAGAAATTTAAAGAGATTTAAAGTGCATTTTAAAAAGATTGTTACTGTATGTATACAGTCTGTATTGAACATTCATATTCCTCTCACAAGAAAATTATTGCAAAACCCAGACGATTATCTGTATTTGCATTAATCTGAAGAAACTATCTGAGATAGTCCAGCATTCTGCAGAAAATGAATGTGTGTAAACCCTTTCATCGCATTAACTATTGATTTCCATGGTCTGCACAAGCTCACTTTTATTCATATTTATATCATAGTTATTCAGTCAAAACACAGTAGTTGACTTCAGTAACTTTAAATTCTTGTGTTTTGTAAGAAGATAAAAGTAAAATATGTATGTTTATTGGGACAGGCAAGAATACTCTCAATTGAATTTAGATTTTGACTTGATTATCTATAAATGTACAAAACACACTAAATCCATGGACATGTTAAGTTATTTCCAGCATGATCAGAAGATTTCAAAAGTGAAAAATGACACAATAAACTCTTCTTTGGACAAACAATTGAGATTTATTCAAAGGAACGGTAAAAAGTGTACAAGATGCTGCCTTGGAGTCTTTACAGGAACAGTAAAGATATCACACAATGGCAGTGGTACATAAGTAAGTACATATACTCAAGCACTGTATTTATGTACAGTTTTGAGGTACTTTATGTACTTGGGTAATTCTATTTGATGGATTGTTATGAACTATAAACCTTTATATAACTTAGTTAAAATCAGCTCCACCTTTATACTACATTTAATTTTACATATATGTTGATGTATCAGTACTAATTATCCTATAATAAGTTAACTTTCTGAAAGTGGCCCATTTGGCATAAATTAGTAGCTTACCTTTTATATACATAAATTTGCTTGTAATTGAGTATTGCATTACTTTTACATAGGTAAAGGTTCTGATTATTACTTCCACTGCTGCATTATGGAGCATACATAATTTGCATTCTTCACAAACAACCATACATTACAGCATGTATGACTGTGTGAGTCTGTGGATTAAATTATCCAAAACATATTTACTTAATGCAAAAGTGCATGTGAAAATAATTTTTTGGAAAAACATTTGACCTGTGACATGACTGAGTGGAACACACATTGTTGACTGGAAGGAGGGGGGTCCCTGTCTTCCCAAGCTGCCGGAGGGTCGTGTGGGTGTCGCCCTGCAGGGCCGTAGGGCTTCAGACACAGAGCCGGAAACTTCTGAGAGATGCCTGGGGTCGCTGCAGGGAGAATGACCTCTGACCTCCCTGACTTGGTAACCCCTGGGGTCACAGAGGGAGGGGCCCAGCGCTACAGGGGATAGGCTGTAATTGATGTAGGGAGGGAGGCTTGTGGGGGCTGCTGGAAGCAGAGAGGGCAGGAGGGAATGGAAGGGGAAACCTGAGGCCCCAGAAAAGCAGAAGTAGGAGAGCTGATGAGGGCTCTGGTCTGTGTCCACAGGTCTACGGTGCTGGTCTGGATCCCGCGGGGGACAGAGTGGCTGAAATGACAGTAGATCAGAGCCTCGAATGTCCAAACCACAGACAAATCTTATTAGGAAAACTGACTGTTTAACTAAATGGAAATGAAGAGCAAAATCTTGTGTGATTCAAAAATAATATTCTGTCTACTATTTGCAACAGCTTGAATTTCCTTGCTAGCAAATACAATTACAAGTCTTTGAACTGATAATTGGCACAGTTGTGTTTCAGATCTTATTTCGAATAATTTTGGTGTTTTTTGCATTTATTCCAAGTATTTAAACCCTTTCAAAGACTAAATAACCCAAGGGCTTTCCACTTTGCCACATTCTGCTGTAATCACTATTATACAGCTGTACTTTCTTAAGCCTGCTTGCCTGGACTGTGAACCATGAGAAACACAAGTCTTTGCTGTTAACACTGATTTATCCATATACAGACATGCAACTAAATCAGTCTCCCCTTTTGAGGTAGTTGTCAAAGAACTGAACTCTTTGCTAGTTTTTGGCAGAAAGTCACAGTTGCTCTTTCTTCAGCTGAAGGTCAAAGGGCATGGTGAATTGCTGGGGTCTGGGGAGGGGCGGGTGGACAAGGAAGGCAATGGCTGACAGATGTTTACAGAGGACTGACTGCACTTCTGTGACCATAAGAAGCGAGTAGGATTTTGTGTGTGCATATGTGTGCTTGGGCCTTACCCCACTACTACCACTACCATCAGAAATCCCAGCACACTCCATCTCCACTGTAAGGGACGGATGCGGTGAATGTTCTGCATTGCTGTGGCACAAACACCCAAACATTGGGTTCCCCTGTCAGCCTCCTTGGCCTCTACCCTAGCCAGATGGCCTGGGATCTTTCTCACCAGGGGCCTATGCCCAGTGGGTTCTGTATGGCCCCCTATACCATCCATCCCATCGATTTCTACCCGCCTCAGTGTCTCTGACTGCATCTCTTTCACAGCCACGGGATTCCTCAGCGCTCCACGTCCTAGCAGCCTGCTCTCAAGTTACCGGCAGCCTGGCGCAGATCGTGTCAAAGCTGTTATTTTAGAGAACTGGGTGAGGAGAGGGAAAATGTGTACGATGTTTGTGAGGGAGAGAGATTCAGAGTTTCCTGTCCACATCATAGCACTCTTGAGGATTCTGGTCCTGTCACGGCGATGAACATAAACATGTCCTCCCAAAGCTATAAACACATGTTCAAAGAAAATAGATGGAAGGTATATTGGTGAAGATCAGCATGCCTAATCCAATCTGAGCTTTGGGTTGCTGGATACCCTTTAAAAATGTGAAGGAATTTGTCATTCTTATACCTCTGAGAATTAAAATTTTACTACTTGCATTTGGCCATCTTTCCATACCTCTCAATGCTTTTTTCTATGAGAGCCTGTTTGAAAATTCACAGGGGTGAATTGGAAGACAGTGAATTAAACTTACTGTTGACAAATTCACATAGCCCTAAATGGACCAGGACTTACGTGGTGATTGTGGAGTGGGATTTAGCAAACATGCATATTAATGGTGATGACCCCTGATTTGCCATGCTTGGCTAGGAGAAAACAGATGGTGTTATGAGGGAAAAACAATTTGGCTTGCAGAGCATGGTCCTAACTCCAAGATTGCTAGTTCGTTAGGCCACTGAGACAGTATAGTTTGGATGTTTCAGTGTGGAAAAATAGCAAAATAAACAAGCAAACAAACCCTCATTGGAAAATGCAACCAGCCAACCAGATCTGCTTAATGCAGGGCTTTCATTGCCATTTTGTGTCATGCATTTGAAATTGATTTAATTTCTTGTCCCAGAGATGGTAAAGCAGGACCCCACAGTATGTGTTGTAAAATGAAATGAAGTGGAAAAAATGCTTCCCTCTTCTGTAGAAACTAGTGAAACCTATGATGAAAATGAAATGAAATCCTAATAAATACCTGGAAATGATTTAAATGCATAAAAATTGGGAAGGATGTTTTACAAGCCTGCTTAATCCAAAGTATTTTCCCTGCCTGTGCGGCTACATTACTACCCTCACAGACAAATTTGAAAGGGAAATACATGTAATAAATAGAGACAAAACTTCAAAGGTATTCATCTGCAGTTGTTACATGATCGGCTGCAAAAGCACACCCCTCCTCTTTTATTTAAAGCAACTGATCCCCATAGCTAATAGCCATGATGGTGCACTCCTTGTGTCTCTTTGGCCTCCGTGAGTGACACCATTGTTGGCGGTGGAGGAGGGGTGTGTGTGCTGGGGACACGGTGCTGGTTTCACAAGACTGTGACTGGTGGAGTGTAACACTGATGAAGACTTCATCCAGTCCGCTGTGTTCATGATGGGAGAGCAGAGAGAGTGAACCCTATCCTCCCAAGACCTCTCGACCCCACTGTGCTATCTCTTTGCTTTGCTCTCCTTCTTCTCCTTCAATTTCCTCTCCTTCTACAACTTGCCAATGTATCCCCATAGATACAAAATCAAACCACTGTATGAGAAGGTTTTCCCCCTTGTCAGGGGTAAAATTCTTATGAAAACACACACTGTTGCATGCATGCATGAATGCAAACATGCAGACATGCGTACATAAAGCACCATCTATTCCAGCACCTCATCAGTGCATTAACACCATTTATGCTTGGATATACACACTGCATGGAGTGTATTTCAGCCCATCTTTGTTTGTAAATGGTAATAGAAGAGCTCCTAAAGGGAGATGGAGGGGGAATAAATGGAGGATTTTCAGCTTGTTAAACGGGGCATTAGAGGGCTTGTGACTGGGAGTTGTAGGCTATAAAACCCAACGGCTGAGCTGTACTCATGTTTTAGTGCATTGGCTCATGGGCTGTCAGCTTTTCTGTTTGGGTGTCGTTCTGGGCCATGCCTCAGGGCATGCTTTACGCTGCTCATTTGGCACAGGGGCACTTTCAGGACCCACCGGAGGCAGATTTAGGGAGAGACTGAGCCCCACATGGAGACGTGCTCCCCTGCACCAATCTGAGTGATATAAAACAGTGAGTGGAGGAGGAATGTAAAACATATATCTCACTTTTTGCAGTTCAGTACCATTTCTGCCTTGCAGACTGCGTGTCTCCGTTTGTCTTGTGTTTTTTATTTATCTCAATGTTGTTACAGGTTTACAGCTTCAAAGCCAGATGCAAAGCTAATTGTGTTAACGCTAGATATGATTTGCTATCAAGGTCTCTGAGAAACAAGCAGACATGTGTTTGAAATCTGCACATCTGAGCTCTGTACAGATGCAGCGGCATACATGTGAGCCTTCATGCATGCACACAGACACACATTTATTATTTTTCTTCATGAGGCCTGGAGGTAATTTTGGGGGCGCTTAAATGAACTAGGCTGCCATAATGATGTCCGCATGCTGACATATTTTCATAGTTTTCAATTAAGTATTCCTTGTCTGTTCTCCATATAGCACAGAGACATCTGGAATAACAACATCACTTTAAGCTCCAGAGCCAGGGAAAAAAAACAGATGAGAGCAGGAAAAGAGAAGAAGAAAAGAATAGAGAAGCCATGAGAAAGGCTCACTCCTCTCTGCTTGTGTCTGGAGTTGAACATTCCCACTCAGCAGTTCTTACAAGAGATCTCTGGTTTTGTCTATGCTGTATATCATTTTTATTACCACAGTTAGTGCCTAAAGAGTACAAATTTACAGTTATCAGCCTTGAACTCCTTCAGCTGAAACATCAGGGCATACTATTAAGAAATAATATCAATAATAGCAGCATGTGAGTAGCAGCATGTCCTATTGTGAGCTTTAACTTTATGTGATCCCAATGAGATGTAACTGGGAGTAACAGTGTCCGGGCAACCATTCTGAATCCTTTAAGTGTCCTTGCAAGACATTTAAAGAATCTGTGGACTGTCATGGTGTATGAACAGCCTCCCGGCTGCTTTCGGCAGTGGACAAAACTGTCAGCAGGCAACACATCACAGACAGAGGCAAGGACATTCACCAGAGCAGCCTGTTCTCTACAAAGAATGTCTGCATGCCTGTGTTTGATTGGTGCAAACTGAAGATCAATGGAGCTGTACAGAGACAATAAACATTTCTTCTCTAATATCACCAGTATAAATAAATAGTTGAGTGAACTATGGCCTCAAATCAGTGATGATGACAAGGCAATCAAACTAAAATATTAAGAAAAACTGCACTTGAAAGAAACTATTCCTTAAGGATTTTCTGAGAAAAAAATGTTTTAGTTGAATATATGTCAAAGATTTATATCAGCGCCATAAGGCTGATAAAAAATAATAAAATGATAAACTGAGTGGACTTTCCTGCAATTCACCCAAGCATGTTTAACATTTTGTCTTTAATCTGTGTTACTTTTATTTTCCTTTCACAACCTTTAAAATGTCACTTTTTGACCCCAAATCAGAGGCAAGTCAGTGACACAGAGAGTGAGCGTAATCAGACCTTAAAGACACAAGTAAATAGAGAGAGGGATTTCCTCTCTAAGATGATACAGTCATCCGTCATAATAGCTGTCACAATGATATGGTTCAACAGTTCCCATTTCCCCATCTGTTGTGTCTGTTTGTGTGTGCAGCGTGCACCACACACACATGCTCTCTCTCTCTCTCTCTCTCTCTCTCTCTCTCTCTCTCCCTCTCTCTCTCTCTCTCTCTCTCTATATATATATATATATATATATATATATATATATATATATATATATACAAATGCCTCATCTCATGGTATGTGCATAAATAAAAATAGGAATACTATAATATAAAAATATCCAAAATAACAATATGTTCAAAATCTTACATACAACTCCATAATAATTATATTTTATAATCAGTGATCGAATCTTGCTTTTGTGAAGTGTTAAGTTGCAGGGAAAAAAAAATACTTAGAGTAAATATTTTTGGTAGTTTCAAAAGTAAAAGGAATATTATTAAATTATTAGGCAATTGAAAATGCAACATATTTTATGAACTAACGTATTCATCTGTATCTTAGTCTGAAAAGTAACTATAGCTGTGAAAAAAGTAGTGGAGAAAAGTACAACATTTCTGCCTGAACAGTTTTGAAGCAGGAATATAAAGTGTCAGAAAATTCATATAATCAAGTAAAGGACTAGAATCTCAAAACTACTCAGGTACAGTACTTCAATACTGCATGATAATAATGTTGTACCTGTCAAATGTTGGCAGCATGTTCTCAAACACACATTAGTGAAATTAAAGTAATCCTAACCAGGATTGAAACAATTTGTCCTACAATATTATACATCCTGTAAATGTGTTCATGTGTCATACATACAAACTGCCATTACATACAATAATTTACACACATGTATTAATTACAAATTAGACCTAGATTCCTCCCACACATTTGCAACAGCACATCACATCCCACCAGTTTATATGTATGTAGTTCCAACAAAAATCATGCATTGTGCTGTGTGAACCAGTGTAGATGGACAGGGTGAATTGTACACACAAGAACCAGAAGTGTTTTTCAGTTGACAGTCACTTCATCATTATTCACAAGACGGGCCTTTGTCTCCTTTGTTTTAGTGACCATGTTGAATTAGCTCCAAACAGATGGGTGCCAAGCCGTCTCCATGAGAGCTATGTGTGTGTTCTGTGTTTGAGTGTGTCAGTGTGTATAGGTAAGCAGGGTTACTGATCTCCTTCTGCGTTAGTGAGTGTGTGCCTAATTACAGCCAAGACGTATGCACAAATCTGCTTTTCCTCTTTGGCTGTCGAACTGTCCAGCTGTCGTGTGTGCAGATGTATGTGTGTGAGTGTATTTGTGTGTATGTTCTGGTGTGCAGATGTCCTAGGGTTGTTGTCCTGCCAGTAACAAGGGCTTTTGGGGAGCAAAGTGGAGGGGAGGACAGCCAGGGGATTGGCAAGGCCATGAGGTGCAATCCACAGGGAGTCAAGTGTGAATGTGTGTACGTGCGCTTGGGTGTTGTTGGGAAAAGGTGTTGATGGTATGTTATTTCCAGTGTCTGAATTTCCAAATTTAACGTGTATGCGTGTATGTTCTTTGTCACATGTACAGTTTGTGTATGCATGCTCCAAACCTGATCTTGGATGATGTCATATGCAGCTGCTGCATGGCTGACTGACAGTTTCCGCACCACAACATGAGGCCCTATGGTCCGCCTGTCAGGCCGATTGACAGGTGAATGACACCAATGAGAGCAAGGCGTCCCTCCCCCTAGGAGCCAGGCACTGAGTGACAGCCAGTAAGCAGCCAGAAAGAGCGTCTATGAACCTGAAAGTAATCTCTTTAACTCTCTTTTTCTCTCCTTTTCTGCACTGCTCGTCACTCCTTTCTTCTTTCTCCTTCTTCTTGGCCTCCCCTTCCTCTGCCTCTCTTTGGCTCTCACTCGTCTTCTCACCCTCTTTTCAAGCAAGTCTCTCTCTTTTTCACTCTTTCTCCATGGGTATTTTTCTCGTCCACTGAAGGCCTCTGTTTTTTCACTGTCTCCCCTCCTCCCCTCTCTGTCTCCCTTTCACTCAGTCTGTCACTGCTCAGCACTGTTTTTTATCACTGTGTCATGGAGTCTTAAGGAGCAGCTTGACTGCCTCTCAGTTCTGCCTCTCAGTCAAAACTGAAATGAAAAGTGCTTAAACCGAGTCAAAATAGGCAGAGGGCTGTGTGAGAAGGACTTTAGTTTGTGTGTCTGAAAGAGGGAGATAGCCATATTTTTGTTACAGGGGTGGTATTCTTAATGTCAAACTATTTACTCTAGGAATAAATCCCTCTTTGCTCAACTCTGTTGCCATTTTAGCTCTTCTTGTCTTCTCTTCTCTTCTCTTCTCTCTTCTCCTCTCTTCTCCTTTACTCTCTTCTCCTTTGCTCTCCTCTCCTCTTTGCTCTCCTTTCCTCTCCTCTCCTTATATCTTCTTTTCTAGCAAGCTGCACTTTTGTGTTGACACACTCCGAAGACTCTTAAACACTTTTAACTCAACATAAAGTTGTTCCACCCAAATTTGTAAAGCTGCTGGCAAAGCTTTCCTCTGAGATTTTATTGGAGCATCAAATTTTGGAAACATTACACGGCTGGGTTACTTTGATGCTTAGTTGGCTTTAGAGAATCCTCCAGTGTGTACCTCCACCCTTACCCTCTGGACTTCCACCCACCACTCCATGCCCCTGTCTCCCATCATTAAGCCCACCCAAGTGCCTTTCAGCCTGGCACTCTGCCTCAAGCCCACACACCCCATGTGACCCTGTAGCCACAGGCCCATTGCCCTGGCCCCCTTTGCACCCGCTGACCCCTCACCTCTTGACCCACTGTCCCACGCTCTCGCTGGCTTTTTTGCCACCTCGGCCAACCACCACCCACACTGGCTCTCCACCCTAAAAATTACAGAAAATGCTTTGCAAACCTGGAAAAGATTGTTCTGTACATGTGCACTGTATATATCTTTGTGTTGTTTTAGGGATGTGTATGTGTCTGTGTCTGTCTGTGTGTGTGTATGTGTGTGTGTATGTTGATGGGGAAGGGTTTCCAGAAGTGTTTAATGAGGCTTGGTAGGATGTCTGGAAGAAAATCTGGTTCCCCTCTCCGTCTCTCTCCATCTCTTTGCCAACTCTTCTCCAACTCTGCCTCCCAACCTCTTTATCTCAATATGTTTCTGTCTCATTTGTCCATCACATCCTTTCAATCCATCTTCATCTGAGTGGCGTCTCACTCTCTCAGTGAGTCAATCTCTATGCCTCGCTAGCGTTGATGTGTCTCCCGGTAAGTCTCTTGCCGTCTGTTTCTGTCTTCTTCTTTGTTGTTTTTCTCTGTGTGCCATTCCTTTTTTGCCTTGTGAGAAACTCTTAAGGGTCTTTGTTATGAGCTCGAGTCACTTCCATGGTGACCAGCATTGACTGACAGCTCTTAAAGAGGTCTCTTCATTGCAGGGGCCAGGGAAGGCATGAAGGAATGTATGTGTGTATGTAAAATAGAGAGAGTCTATGTATTTGCGGGTGCATTTTACATCTGTGCATGTGCACATGTGGATGTGTGAGTGGTTTCTGCTCACCAGTGAGAGCGTTCATCCTCTCATGAGTTGTCGAAGGGTTACTGTGATGTCTATCTCGATGACATAGACAAATAAACCAGGGCAGAGTCAATCTAAGCTGGGCAATCAGTGCTGAGCCCTCTACGGTTCTGCAAGTCTGTTTGTTTATCCTCCATGTTTCCTTTGAAACCCCCACCCCAAACACACACACACACACACATATATGGACTTATATAACCCAAGGGAAAGAAGGAAACACAGAAGAGAGTTAAGTGCATGTGTGACAGAGGAGTGTGAAAGAGGAATATGCCCAGAAAGACTAATTGATGTTAAAAAGAACACCCAAAAAATCATTTAACCACCAATGATGGGGTTCATCCAAAGTTAGGTCACTGTGTAGCTTTTTGTTTGCTTGTGGTTGAGGTTATTTCAGTCCTTCTCAGCTCCCATCCAAAGAGCAAACCCTGCAGGCACTATCTTGGAAATCTGACTAAGTGAAGCAGAAGGAAGCTTTTATGTGAGTATTTTGTAGTAATTATTTCAATCTTCAGAATGCTCAAAACAGCAAAAGACTACGCTCCGCACTTTATGCACTTTATCTTGGCTGGACTTTTTCTGGAACAGGCCTCATTATTCTCTGTCAGCCATTAGAGCCGAATATCTGAGCAGTGATTTTAATCAAAACGATAACATCAATTGCTCTGTGGAATGGAAAACAGAATTGTTGAAAATAAAAGGCTACGCTATAACTACCTTAAGTGGAGTGAATGATAACAAGAATGCGGGACAGGACCTGGTCAGAGGTTGACCTTTTGACTGACAGGATCCCGCCGTTTGATAGACAAACATGATGGACCTGTGGAGCTCAAGAATGTCGGCTTGAATTTAATCTGAAGACCTGCTTCATTTTCCACATTTCTCCATGTCTGCGCAATGTCTAAAAGATGGGAATATGTATCCGAATCCCTTGTATCAACCCAAGTCAAACATCAACTCCCTGGCAGTCCGAAACTCAAGGCCATACAATAATACAGCCCATAGACATTCCACAGCACCCAGTGAGAGGGCTTGAACTATTGCGAAAACATTCATTCACCATATAGGAAAAGCCCAGGTAACACATGAGTTCGGCATTTGATATTTTAAAAAACATCACTGTTGAAATGATCTGGAATTGGGGGGAGGGTGGAAGCAGGCCTTTGCAAACCACATTACCAAAATACCCAACTGTCGAAAGAGTGGATTGTTTTGTGGTAAATGGCTGACAATCAAAGAAGTCATACGTTTTAGAAAAGAAGCAAAGAAAACCATCTTGAACTGGCAGCGGATAAGCACACAGCAGATTGGTGGTCATTCATTTCAGTGTTCCAGTCTTTCGGTTTTCAGTGGGAACTTCCATAATTTGGATGTAATGGAGGAGAGAACACAGATGGGCAAGCAAGCAAAAGAAAAACGTAGTACAATGTTATTTATACTTTTAACTTGCCCTGTTATCGTGAATTGTATCAAATGTCCTTTTGAAGTCAGCAGGCTTCCTTTGAAAGATCCAGCGCTGTCTTGGACAGAGATGGAGTGACTGTCTCTAAAAAAAAAAAAAAAAAAAAAAACAAGCTAAAAAAAAGCGATGAGTGTCACGGTTTCTTGAAAGTGACAGCCTGCTGCCCCATCTCTCTGAGCTATCAATCTCCGGGGCATTCTAATTATCCATAATTGGTCATAATTGGATTTAATTGGCTTTGATTGCCTGTAATTGGGCCGATGGGCTAATCTGATTGGAGATCAGAGGACTGGGGGTCCTGTGTGGTTTGTGAGTGAGTATTCCCTCGCCCCTCTGCTGACCCGCGATGTACACATCAAACGTATTCGTTTGTAACACAGCTGATTGCTACCGGTCATTGACGTGTGATTTGGGAGTAGAACTACAAAACAAGATTTTATGTGTTTATGTTGTTAGCTAAAACTTCCCTGACAATGTGATGTCTTTGTAGGAATTCAAATTCAAAATTACTTCCTTATATAAATAAATTCCTGTTGGGTATGGGTGCATATCATTCGTGAGAGTGCTTTCATGCATCCAAACACAAATGCATACACACATAGGACAGCCTCAAGAGAAACTGAGAGGGTGTGAGATGGCAGGAGAGATTATAAGAAAACAGTAATATAATACAGCACTAATTTGAATCACGTTTTCTTGCCCAGTCCCGCTGAATTCCTAATTGTTCATGAAGCTGTCCAAAAGTCATGCTGAATTATAATATCCCAAACAGAAAGAGAAAAGTGACTCTGCAGCATTTTGATCTTTTGATTTGATCTGACGAGGGAGTTTGAGGGGAGGAGAGGGGAGGGAGGAGATGTGTTTGTATTGGAGAGAAAAATCCCTCCTGCCCTCTTTTTCTCTCTTGCTCATACTGTCTTTTGTTCCTGATCTCAGTCTACCCGGTGGCTTGACAGGCAGATGGAAGCGATTATACCGTAATAATAAACCACGGGAGGAAACCATGGGAGAGACGGAGAGATGACAGAGAAGGAGGAGGAGAAGGAGGAGGAGAAGGAGAGATCTGCGGAGCGCTCACGGGCTAGCACACGTGTCGATCGGGCCCACGGATCAGCGCCTATGCTCATTTCCATCACCTTGATGGCTCAGACCTACATCACACCCCTGGGAAAGGAATTGGGAACATGGCCTCTTCACCCAAGATATGCAATTGCTTTCCCAGCGATGTTTGATCAGAGCTTGATTAGATTTGATTCAGCATGCAGATGTTTCACACTTTTGAAGCCTGATCTTGAAAGATGAATTCCTTCTCTTTAAAACAACAATATCATTTTCTCTCCCTCCATTCTTTCTTCTCCTATGGCAGGTGCTGCTCAGTTTAATTCTGCGGTCGGGCTCTGACAGTAGCTCTGTCTCTTACTCTGTCTCTCCTCAGTCACAGTGTGTTTAACATCTGCCCTGCAGGCCTACACCTCTCACAGTCTTTCAGCACCCATGGCAGCTTTCTAGACGTTGCCCTGACATGGTGCCCTGCAGTTGCACTGAAAACATCTCTTATCTGCTGCAACTCAAATGCCATTCGGCGTGGCATCTCCTTCAAACAAAAAACAGTGTTTATTGCAACCTGTCAGCCACCATAGAGAGAGAGAGAGAGCAGCAGACTGGTTAAATGTCAATTCATGTATGCAGGACAGATCTGGCAAAGACATAAAGCACCTGCATGAAAAAAGGGTGAATAATGCTGGCATGAAACAGTGAAAAGTCTTTGTTCAAAACAAGGAGAAGTGATTGGAGCTTGGGGGGACAGAGGTTGAGTCGGTTAATGTGTAGAGTGTGCTTACGCATGAATGTCAGCATATGTGTGTATCCGTCAGGGGCAGCTGGTGTATGGATGAGGGAGAGAGCCGTCATCCAGAGGCAAGTCCCCCCCTCCTCAGCAGCACCACACCCTCCCCCTTGCCTCTAACCTCTCACCCTTCACCCCAACAGCAGCATTATACGTTTGCTGAGGGATCGAGATAGGCAAGGTTGCTTTCTGCTCGCATCAGCATCCTCTCTGTCCTCCAAATTGCCTTTGAAAGCACCAACCACATATGGGGGTGTGTAGTTGGTATATCTGGTTTTATTCTGTTTTGTGGTTGTTTTATTAGCATGACTGACACATCCACCATGATTGCATGACTTATGGAATTTGTTGTGTAATCGTACACATACGTATCTTCAAGGTGTGTTCAGGGTGAAATTTTAGAGGCAGTGTGAGACGGTTAATGATGTGAACTCATTATATGAATGCATAGAGGCGTGAAGGATCAGAAAGAAATGACATATTTGGGAAGGTTTAGAGTTAGTTAGAGTTGTCACACAAGCCCAAACTCAATCTGCAAACAGTCAACACAGATGTTGTACAAATCATGCCTAGCAAAAACAGTCAACTGGCCAAATTCATGCAAATAAAGTGAGGCAAAAATCTTCATTGTGTTCAATTTGGACACACTTTGGCCAACACAACAATTCAACAATAACGATCACTAAAATCTGCTGTAAACTTGAAAAGAACTACTTTATATGATGTGACGTCCAACCATCTCTGAAGGCAAAAGTGTTTACGACTATGTATGACCACAATCAAAGGCAGTCAGAGAGGGGCGAGACACATTCATTGTTTAAATGGACAAAATAGCAGACACTCTCAGTTTTTCCGATCATTCTTGGTTTTGCGGTTTTGTCAAAAAGTTCAAACTCTACTTTTCACACCTTTGGCTTTGCTGTGTAAAGTAGGCAAGCTTGTTAGATTGTCAGTCAAACTTTGTCAGATACAGCTCACCAGTTCCAACACTGGAAAGGTGCTGGAGGAAGGGGTTTCAGACACTATTTGAAGCATACTGTGACCTCAATGGTAAACAAGAAGCATTTGGTGGTATCAGAGTTGGAAGGGGTCTTTGTGTTGTCAAAATTAAACAGAACTTAAAGTATAACCACTGACAATTATGCAAGCCGACATTCATGCTCTTGCCCCATCCTGATCTGCTTTGTCTCCCAGGTCCAGGGAGTCACTACAGTCATCATGGTAAAACAACCATGATTTCACCCAATATTCCTGTCATGTTTCAACAGCCTGTTTATTAAAAATCTCTCAGCCAACTAGCAACCGCACTGCACACTCTCAGTCACGGCGCCCAGAAACACTCTCTCACATCACAAGCGTCACCTCCAATCTCTGTCTTTTCCCCTCCTTCATACTCCAGCTTATTTTCCCTCCTGCTGTCCCAGGGTGGTTTCCTAAGTATGACATCATCACTCAGTGCCTGTGTGAGGGCTCGGTGACCCGCAGTACACTTCAGATACAACCTGAGTTTGACTTGTTTTTTTGTTGTCCTTTTTTTGTTCTTTTTTTAAAGAACATTCTTAGAAAATTTTATGCAGGGGTGTTGAGTCATGGACTGTAACTGATGTGTATTTCTGTCAGATCCATCAACAAGATGTCAATCACTGAGCTCAAAACAAACACACTGAAGACCACACCTCCTATTCAGGACAGGATTCTACAGTCACTGGATTTAGGAATGATCAAGGATGGGAATGGCGGTTTTCCTTTTCCTCAGATGAATAGATTACCAATTGGCACCGAGACCACAGTGACGCCAGCTGCACAGTATCAGACAGGCACTTCCTGGAACAGGGTTTCCTTCCGGCCATGACAGGGGCCTCAGCTCTGATTAGAGAGCAGGAGGATGAGGGACACCTGAAAGAAACAGCAGCTAATCAGACAGTAGACATGCACACACAACACACACAATTGAGCTCATATAGCGGGAAAGTTAACAGGTCCGTACACGCTGACAACACTGAGAAAGAAACATGTCATCAGCAGAAACATACATCACAGAAGCATACACCCTTTAATCAAGATGGGTACTTCTCTTGCCAAATGTTTGCCAAATAATGGTGTGTGTGTGGGTGGCTGTTCAGCTGAACTTGATTTCCCAATGCCTGCTGCTCCGGATACCACAAAAACACCCCGCTGCCTCCATTGTCTGCCTCCCAAGGAATTCTCAACCTCTTCCATCACTTGATTAGCAGCTCGCCTGATCGCGTGATCCTTGCTTGACTGTTACACTGAGTTTCCCCATGTCGACAAAAACACATGTTGTGTAAAGACACAAGATCTGAATTACAGAACCTCGGAACAACATGTCCTCCCATTTTCCCCCTCATAGATGAAGAAATGTTCTTGAGAATTCTGGAGTTTGAAGAACATGTTGTGGTAGAGATGGACACAGGATGTTTTTGCATTTGCACAATCACAGTGATGCATGAGCATGCATGTGCCAACTTACGCTTATACACATACCCACATGTGGGCATAGACACTACCTCAGTTTATGGAGTTGCTTTGTATTGATTACCTAGCAACTATGTGTCTATTTTAATGTGAGTCGCTGTAAATCGCTGCAGGATACTGCTGGTTTAAGGTGATGGAAACATTCAGCTTTGGATAATGTCTGTGCTGTGCTCTGTTATTTCTCCACATTTTCCCAGTCCGAAGTATTTTCTTTGTCTTCTCTAATTGCGATTTACACCTCTTCCTTTCAACTCTCAATCGCTCCATCCCGGTAACCATCTGGTGCCCCTTCCCCACTGAGCTGACTTCGCTACTAACAACCCACAGCTGGGCTCACACACACACTTACACACACATCCATTTGTACTAAAGTTAGTAGAAATCGCCAGCATTAGATGATCCCCAAGTCTACCTCTAAAATGCTTAGCTTAGGAGACAGCATGGCCTGAGGGTTGGGGTGGCACTGGGTAATGTTGTCCCACCATTACTTAGGGCTTGTCGGGGGTTGATCGCTGGCAGATGCTGTTTGTGTAATGGCAGAAAGGTCACAGCAGGGTAAACCGGGGCGACAGGAGCACCGCAGATCTGCAGAAAATAGAACAGGCGTTGTTGTAACCAAGTCCAAGACGAAAGGAGAACATAGAGCAGGTCTCTTCGGTCGTGAGCTAAGATTCGAACCCTGGTTCCTTCTCCTGTCAGGACCCGGGGCCTGGACATTGTCAGGCACACACACATACTGTACACACAGAGTGTATTTTAGCTGACTGAGTCCTTGTTGAAGACCTTTCACACCTCTCAGCTCCATTTCCCCAGATCCAAATGTAACATGTCATGAGGCCAGAGGATTAATTGTTAATCTTAACAGCCGTCATTATCTGGGATAATTCTAAATTCCTTCATTCTCGCCTTGCCAGCACATGTGGCCCGTCCGTTTGACTGCTGAGGAGATCCAGAACACTTTCTTCCTCCTTAAACTTCACCCTTTTTCTTTCACTCTCATTTTTTCCCTTTCTTTTTGTCCTTCTTTAGGACTCTGTCTCCCTCCTCTCGCTTCCTGGAGCTAATTTTCAGAATGATTTCATGGCCGCAGAATGTCCTAATTGCGGAGAGCTGGTCTCCTTCGCTGCGGGGCTACTTTTTAGGCCTGGTATTTCAGTATGTGTGTGTGTGTATGCTTGCATGTGTGTCTGCAAAAAGGAGGGAAACTAGGTTTTGGGGTGGGTCGGGGAGTTTTAAGGCCGGGGTACCTGTCATTTTGATGGACGTCTGAGGGACCTGACTGCCCTTGTGCCCCTGACCTCCCTCTCGAGTCCTCCACCGCACCAACATCTCACTCTGTCAGACAGTTAAACCCAGGTGGGGGGACAAGATGTGTGTTTCTATGTGTGTGTATGTGCCAAAGGGCGACAAAGAACAGGGGCTCCTTCACAGAGAGACCCCAAAAGGACAAAATAACACACTTAAACTCTGCTCAAAATGTCTCAATGAGTGCCATAAAACAGCAAAGGCTTCTCTCTGCATGTTTTGCACAATATTCTGAATTCCCAGTTGCTAAAATCAAACACAAATTCCCACTATCATTTTCAGTTTGTAATTATGTCATTTGGAAGCAAGTGTATGCATTCAGTTCACTTTTTCCCATTGCTCAGTTTGAAGGTAATGAGTTTTGTCTCATGGCTTATGCAATAGTGTATGTGTGTGTTCATAGACGTCTGTTCATGTGTGTGTTCTCCGTGTTACACGCCATTATTTACACACGCTCTTTCTAATTTCACACTTCACACGCTTTCTGTCATCGGCTGGAAATAGAAAAATGAAAAAACAGGCGGCAGCGGTTGATGAAACTGAAATTGAAAAATGAAAAGAAGTCGGGTGGAGGGGAAGGAGGGAGCGCTGTCGATGGTTTAGCCCTCGAACGCGTGATGGAAACCAATCACCGTGGAAACAGCACGAATCAGCAGACCACATCGTAACCCTCGCAAACTTACACATACAGTACACGCCAACACACACACATACACACATATAGGTACGGTAACCTCAGTATTGCCTGAGATCTGTACTGTTAAATGAACACGATAGGTTTCCCCAGCTGCTCAGAGGTTCCATTAAACACACAGTCAATCTGACACACAAACAAGAAACCAACACACCGCAACAACCACTCCACAGTATATGGGGGCCTTCCATGTATCTCCCTGTGCGCTTTTCTTTCACTGGCTCTTTTCTTTTTCTCAACCTCAAATCTGCTTGAATTATTCTCCCGTTTTTGCCTTCCCTCTTCTCTCTGTCTTGCACCCCCTCCTCCTTCTTCCAACAGTTCCCTGTCAGACGGTTGTGGCAGGGACTAGCGGCCTAGCGGTGGGGGTCTTTTGGTGAGGGGAGAGAGAGGGAGGGGGGTGTTGGCTGTCCATGTCTGTGCCTGACAGGAGCGGAGCTGCCTTTACACTGTCCAAACGGGCCGAGCCGTCACTCCTGATTAGCCCTCGTGCTGCACAGAGCCAGGGAGTCGGGGGTCTCTGGAAGCCATTACTCAGCCAGTGAGTGAGTACCCTGTCCCCTCCTCTCACCCTTCCACCCGCTCCCACCACCCGCCCCTCCGGCTCAACTTAATCACTCACAGCTGAGGAGAACTGGAGGAGGAGGAGGAGGGAGAAGAGGCTGAGGTAGGAGAGCAAGGGGGTTGGAGTTGCAGCTCAATCAGCAACAAGTGCGATTGATTCCTTTTTGTGTGCATGACTTTTCATTCCCATAGAGAACACACACACACACACACACACACACACACACACACACACACACACACACTGACACACACTCACTGCAGGCCCATTTGCCCCCCAACGGCGAGCTGCCATGTTCTGTGAGAGGAAAGTCTGCCTCACAGGAACAGGAAATGAAGGAGTAGACACATATACAGGCTGCCTTGTGTCACTGTGGGTACCAGCCTACACACACACACACTCACACTCACAGTGGCCTATATCTACCCTCAGCTGGAGCTTGTTAAAAATAAGACTGCTGGGCCAGCTTGTCTTTGTCAGAACTCTGATGTCACATGCAAACTGATGGCTGGGACATTTTCATATGTGTGTGTTTGTGTGCGTGTGTGTAGAGTGGCAGAAGGGCCAAAGGACGCTGAGCGATGGTGACAAGTCGACCCCAGGCCCCTGTGTTCTCCCACAATCCCTCTCTTCCGTTAGCAGCTACCCATGATGCCTGCCGGGTGGGCATGAGTCAGCCAGAGAAACCTAAGCCCTCATCAAACATACACTAATCAGCTAAACTAATTCACAGTTAATATGGATCAACACAAAGAGCAAACACCCAGTAGTTGTCAAAAATTGCGTGTATTTAGCTGCCGTTCGGGCTTCAAACTTCTCTTCTGTGATTAACAGTGAAAGTGCTTCCAGAACTGCTGTGGCCTCCGGTCTGCTTTGATTCAGGGACACCCCACAGGAATGGGGGGGGGGGGGGTATGGTGCAGGAGCCGAAAAGGAAAACTCATCTGATGATGGATCACATTTCCCTCTCTCCTCTACCTCTCATCTTCAGTCTTCTCCTGTCCCTTTCCTTTCATCTTTAAAGTGCTGAGCCCAGGTGCAGAGAAAAACTACATATGTGTGTGTGTGTGAGAGAGAAAGAGAGACACCCACAGAGAGGCAAAGAGGTGAATGAAAACATTCCTCACCTGTCGGCAGAGGAGCACGGTTCACCTGACAGCTTATAAAGTGTGACCACAGATCAGTTTGTTGCTCTTTGGGGTAATGCTTCAGCAGTCAAAGAACTGCAAGCCATAAACCTCCGAAAGGGAGGCACCCGGGGAGCGAGGAAGATTGAAGGAGAAGGAGGGGAGCAGATGAGGGAGGGGTAGTTACAGAGATAGAGAAGCAGACAAAGTTAGATTGTTTATCTTCCAATTCCAATTACTGAAAAACCACGGTTGCATCACCCAGTTTTATGTGTTACACTTCATTATCTTTAGTACCTGGCCACGTCCAAATCCATTTACTTTCGAAATCCATCTACAATATCCTTGAGAAATCTCTATGAAAACACACATTATCCATTATTGTCAACATGACAGCCAGGCAAATGTTCAGCCCCTGAGTCACTAAGTGTTTTTTTTAACTGTAATAATGATGTTGTTGACTGGGAGAAGCATGTTTCATGAGAATAGATTAATTAAATCAATGTGTGCTTTTACAGTTGAGCCACAATAATGGGAGGATCTTGTATTTGCCACTTTCATGGCTACATTTCACACGTTGTACACTTTTGAAGAAGCCCAGAAAATCAACTTAAAGGTTATATATTGCTACAAATTGCAAATAATAAAATAGCTCTCGCTTGTCTCTCTCTGGGGGTTTCTGAGCAGACAGGGTCCCTGGCTGCCATGTGACTCGCTGGCCAATTAGTGCAGAATTTGAGGGTTGTAACGAGCCTGGGGGGAATAGAGGGAGCTTGATTACAACACCTAAACCTTCCTGTCGCCCCCAGCCAGCAACCCAAATGTCTCACTGACAGCCAAGTCACAGCTGGGGACACCAGCGTAAAATACTACAGCCCACACAGCCCTCTCTGTTCAGTACAATTTGTGAATGAACAGTTGGGGATGTTAAAACAGGGTCAAGGTTCTAAAATTGTTCAAGCATTGTTTGCATTTATTACAGTACAACCATGAGGAAGTTAAATTCATCTTTCAGAACAAGGGACTTATTGATGGAGCTACAGACAGAAAGTGGGAGAGAAAGAAATATACAAAGCATAAGTGCCTGGTTTTTCCTACATGCCTGTTCGTGCTCAGGGCTTCATTTGGAATGCATGGCGTAAAAACCATAATAAACGGTGGGATTGAATCGTTCAACAGTACTGATTTGCTTGGCCAAACACAGGCTTGGAGTTTATTTGTCTCTGTTGTAGTGAATCAGAGGCTATGAGAGGACTGGATTCAGTCATCCCTGCTAGAAACAGAATTCTAATGAACATAGGACTCCTACTTTTCAAGAAACTTTGTAAACAACATTGTAAAAATTAAGTGGATTGGCACTTCATCTATGTGGGCTCCGTGATTTTCAACCAACATGATACTGTTTATGAAGTCTGGATTTGATTCAGCAAACTCACTGATCAGACCACAGAAATAAGATGGAAAAGAGTAAACTAACGCTTTTTGTCAAATGTAGTTTTGGACATATAGTCTGGAAGTAGGGCGTCCCAGCTTCTCAAAGTTTATCCACTAAGAGCTCACACAGACATGCACCACGTGGATTTGTCCCCTGGACGTGACCCAAACTTATGCAAAATCCAGGAAAAGATCTGCTGGATCATCAGGGAACGCCGTGCCCTCGAAACGACTCGACCTGGCCACCTCAGATGTCATCATGTTCCACTGTAATCCCGATGTGATGTCGGCACCAAAGGATTCTGTTGATGCCAATATTATCCTGAATGTCAGTTCAGATCTCCCTTCAGCCTTCTCTTAATGCACAGTGACAGAAGCCCTGCTGTGAGGACCTCACTCTGTCCTCTCATCGGGCAGCCAGATGGACAGCTCAGCAGCAGGGGGGGACCTGATATCAGTGTCAGCAATCAGATCTCACCCGCTGAGAGCTTGTTTATGTGTGTGTGTGTCCACGTGTGTGTGTGGGTGTGGGAGAGAGAGAGAGACTGCACAGCGCCAAGTGATTGTTGGGAGCATATGTGCTGACGGCGGCCAGAGTGTGTGTTGAAATGAAGATTAATGAATAAGAGACTTGAGTGCGTGTGTGTGTAGGAGACTGAAGGGTCAGCGGACATGTGTCAAAGAGTGCACAAACTTGAGCTTGCATATACCTACCTTATGTGTTGGTGCTGGTTTGTAAGTATGTGTGTGTGTGTGTGTGTGTGTGTGTGTGTGTGTGTGTGTGTGTGTGTGTTTGTGAGTGTGTGCACCAGGTTCTACTGTATCTTCTGAGTTTTCATCACCTCTTGTCCCACAGCTGTGAGGTGCAGAGTGACATGAGAGAAACTCACAAAGCTTCACTATAACCGCATGATTCGACAAGTCACAGGGTGTGGTGTGTGTGCGCCTGTTTTGTGTGTGTGTGCGTACAGTCATGCTCGTTTGTGAGTGAAAAGAGAAAAAAAAGAGATAGGATGATTATTCGCAAGTGTATATTTATAACAATTTCAACATCAAATCCACTGACTGACAAGTGAAAAGTTTTGGCTGCTTCACATCTCTCAACAACTAGAAAGACAAAATATGTTTCTCCCTCTCTTCAGACTCAAAATGATTGCTGTAGCTATAACAGTGATGCAAAACATCAAATGAAAATTAAAATGGATTTGCACAATATGTCTAAACAAACAGTAAATCAGAGGTATCGAGATCTGCTGCCAAAGAGCATAAACTGTAACTGGGCAGTAAAATTTTACCTCTCCCACAAATGTTTTGTCAGTACAAAAATCCAGTTCATATCATTTAATAGAGTATAAAAGAATGACATTTTAGATATAATTATACAAGACTAAAATAATTTAAATAATTTAATTGACCTATTACCTTTAAAGTATGTGTTGCTGCTGTTTTCCTTTCTTAAGGGGATTTTCTTGACTACTGGCACTATTTTTGCAGCAAACCCTCTTTATTACAGCTTCATTATGACAGTTTTTACAAGCAAGTAAAATATAACTTTTCAGGCCTCTTCACTGCTTTTCAAGTGGAAGTGTCGTATGTGAAGTAAATTACAAAACATTTTGAACTCTTAAGTGGCTTTTCAGGAATTTCAAAAATTACATCAAATATTTTTTGGTGGAAAACAGTTACTGAAATGTCTAACTCAGTTAGTAAAGGGTAAATAGCTGCATTTATACACTGTAGTTATTTTATCCAAATCACTTTACAATTAGCCTCTCATTCACCCATTCACGCACCACTAGCAGAAAGCCAAGAAGCTGGCCTGGCCATCAGAAGCAATTTGGGGTTTGTTGTCTTGCACAAGAACACTTCAACATGTGGACAGGAGAAGCTGGGGATTGAACCGCCCACCCTGTGATTAGTGGATGACCTTCTTTGCCTCCTCCTCCAGACTGAAATCACATTTAATCGTCCTTCATCCTTTGCAGTCAAAAATAATGTCAACATGTTTTCTAAATGGGTTGGAAGAAAAAAGGTCTGGGGAACTATCATAAATGCTCCCTTTTGTCTCAGTCTACAGGGGATGTGTGTAAACCAACCAATGTAGCTCATTTACAGACAGTGTGTCACTAACAGGGATTTTAAGAGCAATGACCAAACTAGCATCTAACTGGACCAAAGTGACATTTTCAGGTACATTTACGTGCTGTTTAGTGTGCAGGACAAGACATGTGTTCATGTTTGAGTTAGATAAAACAGAGATTTTAGCAGGGAAGCTGAAAAGCTGCAGTGCTTTGCTGTTCAGTCTGTGGTTGTGTAGCAGGATGCTGGTAGGCACAGTGTGACTGTCTGCTCAGCCTATGATTAAACACCACTTTATTGCTTTACGTAAGATTTGATTTGCTGTACTAAAATAAGGATTCCAGCTATGTAAGTGGATGACACAACAGTATTTCCCTTTATGAAATCAAAGAATTAAAAATATTCTCCAATATTTTTTGGTTTATGATTTATTTTCTAAAAGGAGAACACAGAACAAGTGGTTTACAGAGGGGATATGTAGCTATACCGTAGACAAAAAGGCAGTTTAATCCCAGTTGGACTTTAACACTGAGCTATAAATCCAGCATGATTGTGTGTGAAATTAAATGGGTCATGAAATCAGATTTCACCCTGATAAACAATTTGGGTGAAGGACTTGCACTGGAAGAATATCTGTAATAGTGTGAAAAAAACAACAAAAAAACAAAGCTAAACATTCTGTCATACTGGAGCTGTCCCATAATTTTTATGGGCAGATTTTTTTCTGTGAATATGAAATCTAAATGATCATAAATACTGACAGTTACAAGTCCAAAAGAAATACTTCTTGTTGCCTTTGTTTGGTGTGATTCACACTAAATATGCACTACATCTGATTGATATTAAAGCCTCTACAAGACAGTTTGTCTCAAATGACAGAAGACAGTAAACCAAGACAACAGCAAAAACAAATGAGCAACTCCAGGGACATAAATAGCAAGACGTCAGCACTCACAGCAAGGGACTTCGGGTTGGAGCCACACAACATAATTATGAAGTACAGATGTATTAGTCAAACTTCCCCACCCCTCTTATCCCTTGTGTACTTGTGTGTGCTCTGCGTTTGCTCACTTGTCCCGCCTTTCAGCAGCACTGAGAGATGTGACGGGGCGGGCGAGGCTTGGAGAGAGGGAATCTACCCTTTTCAGCAATAGATGGCTCTATTGAGAGTAAGCAGGGGAATGCCAATGGCATCCACCCCCCCCAACCCCATTCCATCCCTTCTTTCTGCCCGTCCAGTCAAGCGGAAGAAATCGGAAGTCCACTCTGACAGAGAGCCAGGGTTTGACTAGCTTAGATGCCGGTTCTCATTACTTTAGAGACTGTCAACACTTCAAGCTTCAGGTTGAGCCATAAATACTCTCAGTCGTGTAAAAATAAATCACTTTCATTGGAATTAGTCAGATTTTGTGGTCATTGTTTTCGTTACTCATTGGCTGAACACCATGTCTTCTTTCAACTGTTGCCTGAGAGACAAACTATCTGTTGCTTTCATTTTCCTTTCACGTATCCTCCCTCTTTTTGTCACTTTGTGTCTCTATTCATCTGTCTATCTGTCAATCCATCCATTTATCCGCCAGCATCTGTCATTTCTCTTGTCACTTAAATCATCCATCCATTAGACCATCCATCTTTCAAGCTATGCACTCGTCTACTTTTCAGTGCATCCCTTACTCATTCATCTGTCCATCCTGTCTTTTGTGCATGGTGATGTTGTTGTGGCTGCCGCTCTGATCTCAACTTTCTGCTGACTTATGGTGACAGATCGGAAAATGGCTCAGGCAGGCAACATGTTCATGTGCTTTCACACCGATAAGGCTAAACACACCTGTGCACCGCACAACACACAAACACATACAGGAAAACACACTGATTCCCATGACCTTATGTACTTGCTGTTTTCACCTTACATGCCAGGTGAGCCCCTGCTTTCAAACAACACTGCAGACAGAAGAGAGTTTCAAAGTGACGTAAACAGGTTGTGTGACTTCTGTGAAATGAATCACTAGCTGGACAAGCTAAATGAATAGAGAGGATGAATTTGCTAAGTGTGTGCGAGAGAGAGAGAGAGAAAGAGAGAGAGAGAGAGAGAGAGAGAGAGAGAGAGAGAGAGAGAGAGAGAGAGAGAGAGAGAGAGAGAGAGTGTGTGTGTGTGTATGGGTTTGACAGGGGGTTAGAAGCCAGGGGCCTCTCTCGGTCTCTCTCTCTTTAGCAAGTGAGTGAAATACAGGCCTGGTTGTCAAGGTGACAGGCCCTGACAGCACATTCCAGCTAAACCGTCAACAGCCTTTCACCAAGGAAATACACAAACACACACAAAATGGCCTTCTCTTTCTTACCTACTCCCTCAATGCTCTCTTTGTCTGTTTCTTCACATTTCTTTCTACAAAATTGTTCATAACCTCTACTTCTGTCTGACTCTTAAGTCTGTATGTCTTCCTCTGGCTGCAAGTTCATACTTGGCAGTAACTCTTTGCACACACCGATCACCTCTGCTCATGCTCAGGCAAGTTTGCAGAGCACTTGAGGTGTTTTTTGATTTGTGAAGAGAGGGGCGGGTGGTGCAGTTTTACAATTCATCCAGGTGAGGGCCTAGTGTTGAGAGAGGAGAAAGCTAAGTGAGAAATTACGAGCCAAAGGGAGGTAAACGAATGAGAACAAGGGTGGAACAGAAAGATGAATATGGGGAGTGACTAAAGATCATTCATTATTTTAATGTTTTGTCTCTCAGCAATTTCATCCCAATCTTCTCTGCTATCAGTCAGTCACTCTCCTCGCCTCAGCGCTCTTGATCTCTGGTTTCCTTGGTTTGTCTCTCTGTTTGACAGCTGGGAGGTGTGCCACCATGCCATACCTGTCAAAGCCTGTCACAAACCAGTTTCTGCCCTTCAGCTACACACACACATACACACACACACACACACACACACACACACACACACACACACACACACACAGGAAAAACTGATGGAAAGAGGGGCAGAGAATTTTTTGAATGAATGAATGTAAGTCTGCCATAGATACAGTGCAAGCAAACATATCTTAACAGTCTAACATTCAGGATTCATTTACTCCACTGTTTTGTTTTGTTTTGAATTCAGACTTTACAAAGCCTCTTTCAAATGAAATACAGTGTGCAAATTCAGTCCTTCTCATTGTTTATTGTAGAGTTGTAGGTGATTTTGTACTGGTGCAGTTAAGAAAAATTCTCCCACGCTCAGTTTCACAGACAAAATGAAACCACAGACTCGCTGGCAACAAGAGCACACTATGACTGTTGAATGAATCATTCAAGTGATTTAAAATGCAGAGGTTAATTTTGAGCCAGGACACAACTTATCAGTTTAGTAATGGCTTGAAAGACACAACGTGCCTACAGGATCCAAATGAACACAGGTTGTGATGTTACACTAGGATAAGACTTGATTTCATCGTACGCAATCATATATGAACACATTATATGTAAATGTGATCTAGGAGTTTGCTGTTTTTCTACTGCTGCCCTTATCATTTTTTAGATATGTGCCAGCAAAATGCCTTAGAAAGTGGGGTGAAATGTAATCAGGCACTAAACTCTTCTTACCTCTTGCCTCCACTGAGCTGTGCTCTTCTTCATCACATCAGACCATTCAAGACAGAGATATAACGCTCTCTAGGTGTAATATTCAGTATAGCAACAAATCTACTGCATGCAGAGTAATTTATTGCACCATAAACACAAAGGCATAAAGATAAACATCAGCTGTGACTGGTGGAAGTCCATTTTATTTGTAGATCTGGACAAACATGTTTCATTCTAAATATAACAAAGCTTATAAGACACTATACATGTGTTCATTCTCTTGAACAGATCCTATGCACGCATATAACCTCTAACCACTTAAAGGCCACCTAAGCCCTGCGGGTGAGCTGTGTTGGCCTCTGGGAGCCGGCTGACTGAGAGACTCCTTCATTAATCTGAGGCCTCTGACAACTGTCTGTCAGCAGCTGAGGGGGACTTCCACATTTTCTGTCGCTGGTTGTCTTTGAGAACAAAACCGTTCATTAGCATGAACCATAAATTTTGAGTCGGGATCTCTCATCAGCGGCTGGTTTGACATTGCACACCTTTGAGCTAACTCAGGTGTTGCACTGTCTGCGTTTGAGGTGCACGCTCATAAATTAAAGGCAGATGGATACATGCATGCATTCACACTCACACTTCAGTAGGTATACAATCCTCACTAAATCATTTCTAACTCAGCGCAAAAAAAAATAGCTAACCTGTCTGCGCAAATCAACAAGTGTAAACAGTCAGTGACAGTGAAGAGTGGATACACAAAAGCTTTTAGCTGACAGCGATGACACTGGAATAAAAGAATACGCAAAGAGCAAACGCTGACATGTTGTCTTTGTGTCTGATACGGTTAAACAATAGCTGCTGATGACAGGCAAGTGTTGGTCTGCAAGTTTAACAATGGTAAGATTGTTGTGTCTTTTGACACCAATGGTAAAGCACATAAAAACACAGACTGAAAATGACAAGAATCTATAACAGTTAGCTGTATATTTTGAATCTGCAATCTTTGATCTTTGTCTTAGCAAATAGTATAGGCTACTAGCATTTACACATCCAGCAGACACAGAGCAACGTAAGGGTTCACTGGGTGTCATTTTTGTGGCTACCCGACAAATGTTAGTCCAATACACACTCTCCATTTAGCTCTGAGTTTTTCAATAATAACAGCTGCTACCAGTAGCTAAAAATGGTGCAGATGGGAGGTGTGAGAATGAAACAAAATAGTAAAGTTATGGACTGTAAAAACAAAACAATTATTATTTTAGCTGAAATAAGCTTAAAGAACAGGAGGGGTAATTGCAGAGTCCATTGATCATTTTCTGTATGTTTGTCAGGAGTGACTCTCACTTTCATCACTCATCTCACTGTTCATCATTAATTTCATCGTCAACATAAAAAAGTACCGACTAGATCTGTTTTAAGGGAACCTTTTGGGAGCATTACAGAATTTAAGTATGTGATAAAATAATCACTCTTATTGGATCATCCAATAAGAGGATGAAATTAGATAAGTCTTGCTTCTTAAAAGCTCACAAAAAGCATGTGTGGGTAGCACATGAAGCTACCCACACGCTAACTTGTAACATATTTCAACAGTGACTACTTTGTGATTAGAGTGTCCAGTCTGCTGTGATGTTGAGCTTAAAGGCTTAAACTCAGCATCTGTGTTCATAAGCATAAAAATCTCACAATGTGTTTTCTTTCAAAGAGGCTTATTGAGTAATAAGCAGGAGATGTGATATTTGAATGGGAAATCCCCTGGTTTGATGCTAAAGAATGGACGGTATGTGTGCTCATGGATTGCATTATTGCATGTCTGTAATGTGCATGTGTGGCACGTACAGTAGCTTATTCTGTTTATCTGTTAGCATATGTGTGTTAGTGTGGGTTTGCTTCCATGTGGGTTTAAAGCTTTGGTTGCTCATCCCAAATTTAGATTCTTGAGATGCTCTCTCTCTCTGGCTGCTTTACAGTCATGCTATTGCGTGACAGGACTTCATTGCATGAATATTCACCTTGCCAAAGTATAGACTGGTCTTGAGAGAGCTTGAGAGAGACCCGTATCTCCATAAATCCACAATTCTGAGCTAAAAAAAAAGACAGATGAAAAGTGTCACCAAGCCTCTTCTCATAGTGTCTCCTTATTTTCTCTCACGCCTCTCTTTGTTTCTTCTTCCACTACATGATGAATGGCCACTGTTATGTTGCATGAGTTCATTCTAGTGTTTGTGCATCTGTGCTTGTGTGCTATATGTATAGACGCTTGCATGCATCCACACTCCCTTTTCTGCCGTCCTCTCCCCTGCTGTTGTAACAGTTGCTTGCCTTTCACCATTGTTGCTCAGAAAAACACCACACTTGTTCTTGTTCCCAATGTAGAGGCGCATGCACCCTCACATGCCCGATTCACCACGTCTGCTGTGTTGGCTCGTGCTTTGTTAAGTGGCTCATCTTCATTCATATTTTCATACTCCTAATATTATGCAGATCTCAGACTAACATCTTTCCTGTTGTACTTTGGGACCTCTGGGGGTCCTGGAGGTAAGGGGGTCCCCTCTCCCACTCACTCTCACCAAGAGCAGATGGCCCTGGCTGGGCTGGGCAGTCTGAATGAGGCCCTATTGTCTCTGGATGTAGCGTAGCCGCCTAGCCCAGATGGCTTTTATACCTTTTGTGTCTATGCTGACTTTTTGCATAGTGAGACACAGTGTGCTGTCTGCTTCGGTGGGTGGTAGCCCTCTGCCTGCTTTCACTAGCTTCTCTCTCTCTCTCTCTCTCTCTCTCTCTCTCTCTCTCTCTCTCTCTCTCTCTCTCTCTCTCTCTCTCTCTCTCTCTCTCTCTCTCTCTCTCTCTCTCTCTCTCTCTCTCTCTCCCTCTCTCTGTCTCTTTGTCTCTCTCTCACTTTTGTGTCTCAGTGTGTCAGTCCATTTCAAATGTGCTTAATTGGCATGACAGTCAAGGCACACTATTTCAACTAAGCTAAATAAACATATATAAATGTATGTTATATGTAGAGCCTGATACATTACTCAGACTTGTATTATTTGTTGATTTTAGTCTATCCCAGATTCCCTATGTGGCCAAAAATATGTCACTTGAACAAATTATGTAGACGTGATTGTTGAACATCTCATTCTCAAACTATGTACATTAATCTGCTCCTATAAGTTGCTACTCCTCTGGGAAGGTTCACCACACAGTTTTGAAACAGTGGAAAATTCAGGTATAAAACCATGTGTGATGTTAGGTGATAAGGACTGGATTGTAGTGCAGTAGATGTTCCTATTTACTCCAAAAGTGCTCAGTGGTGTTTCAGGTGCAGTGTGTTGAATTTAACGGCATCTAACAGAACTGACTGAGAAATGGAATATAATATATACATGTTTTAATCATTGTATAATCCCATGAAAATAAGAATCTTTGTGTTGTCGTTATCTTAGAATGAGACCTTTATATCGACGTAGAGGGTGGGTCCTCTTCCATGGAGGGCGCCATGTTGCATCGCCATGTTTCTACAGTAGCCCAGAATGAAGAAAACAAGCATTGAATCTACAGCGGGCCTTTTCTTGTTTTTTGTGTAGGGGAGGGGGGATTTAATTGAATGTTTATTATAGTTAGATATCATAAATTATAGTTTTAATTCTTTTTAAGTATTATACACTACAGATTTACATTCATGTTAACTTTAATATTTGTATTCTGTTTATGTCTTTTTATAGTTGTTGACTCTAGTTTAATTACTAGTGATATTTCCTGTTTAAAATTTAGCTGGTATTTAAATATAAAGTTTAGTTTTCAACTGTGACTCCTCACTCACTACATATCATCATAACTTAGCCTCAATTCTATGAAAAATGTATGATTATGGCAGGTGTTCTATATTTTTTAAAGATCAGCCGCTTTCGGATTCAAAGATTCAGTATCAGCTGAGCTCTCGTTATCAACAACCATATCAGTACTAAAGGTCATTTAAGAACTAGTGCACAGCTGGAACAGCTGGTCCACTTACTAGCTTTTTCTTAAATTGATCAGTTAGGATATTGATCATGCAGGTTCTCTATAGTAGCTGTTCAGATATCACTATAGCACTTTTGGTTCTTCATATTCAGAAAAAGCTAGTGAGTGGATCTTGAGTTGGTTGACTGTTCTTAAATAATCAGGCAGTTTACAGTAATGCAGAGGTGCATCAAAGGATGGTAGACTAAAATATGTTGTAATGATAATGAAGAGATGATGTGACAATGTGACTTAATCATTTGGCTCAACTTAATTGTATAATGCCACTTATCATGTTTTCTGTATATGAAACCTAAAATATGTTTTCAAACCTAATTAATTCAGGTCATGTGATTTGATAGACATTTAGTACTAGTACTAGTAGCATACTTGTTCTGTGTGTGAGTGTTTGTGCATGATACAAACATGTTGTTTTGTTTAAAGGGTTTTGTGGAATTTAGTATTTGTGGTGGTGGTTGCTTGTTTGACTGTTTAAAGCTGCACTTTTTCCCATGCTCAGACCAAATGTCTAAAACCACACATAAACACTCATACACACACATGCACGCACACACGCGTACGCACACACACACACACACACACATATCTGCTAGCTGGTTTGGCTATGTGTTCTCATATAGTGAGAGTAATAGTGGATGGTTTAGGTGGTGAAGGCTCTGGAACATTATAGTGGTGATCTGACTGTGTAGGTATCCGTCAGCTGAGAGAGAGAGAAAGAGGGATGCTCTTCAAATTGTACGACATGCATGACTGTGTGTGTATGTGTGTGTGTGTGTGTGTGTGTGTGTGTGTGTGTGTGATGTGTGTGTGTCTCTGCTCCCCCCTGTGTTGTCATCTTCACCGAACCGCAAAAAGTCACATCATGGCACCACCTCCATGCTCGGCTCATTTCCATGTAACAGCTAATTTACTGTTCAAATCAAGTCAGATGTCTAATGAATCTACACATCTATGTTAACACAGACCCTGGATGACCCCTCTTTCACAGACACACACATACACACACAAACAAACGACTAGCGTGCCGTGGACTCATCTCGTCATGGCGGGGCATCATGTGTTCCTTCATGCCCTTGGGCCCCTACACAGCGCAGTGCCAGGGCTCAGAGTGTGGCTAAATCCCCACCAGAGACAGTCAGCCTGTCTGTCTGGCAGGCTGGCACTTCAGCAGCCCGTATTTACAACAACCTCTGGAAGAAAAGGATCTGATTACCACGAGGAATATATACAACGCATCAATCAGCAGGGAGGCAGGGAGGGAGAGAGACAACGAGAGACAGACAGTGGGAGAGAGTAGAAGGAGTATGGCTCAATGTTGTGGTTTTATTGGTGCTCTTAAACCTTCACACACACACATATACAGCAGTGCATACAAGCACACGCACACACACTCATATACACACTTTTTTACACGTTTTTTCTGGCAGGGAATATGGGTCCAGAGAGCAGTCTGGCGTTTCAGTTTCAATCTTTCCCTCAGCCCAGATCAAATACACCAGCAGGCAACTAAAGATGATGTCACTATCCCACAGCTGTCCCTACCACTCAGTGCTGCACTGCACAGTGTGCATGTGTGCATGTGTGTGTGTGCGTGTGAGTGTGAAAAGCTCTACTGAGGTCAAATTGGACTCTCTCTCTCTCTCTCTCTACTTCCCTCTCTTTAATTCTGTCTTCATTCAAAACTCTAGGGATTGTACAGGCTGTGCTGAAAACTATGGTCCAGATCAGGTTCCCTCGTGTGCGAGAAATACACACACACACACACACACACACACACACACACACAAATACACACACACAGATACACACATACTCATATACTCCAGCTCTAGCTGCCGGGAATGGTATGGGGAGAGAGTGGGAAAGGGAGGGGAAATGAGAGAAAAGTGAGGATGCTTTTACAGCCGAACACTCACAAACCATCAGAGAATAACAGTATTTTATTCACACGTAACCGGCCACACAGGCAACTGTATACTGAGCGTGTGCATACACACTGGAAACTGCAATATCAATATCTTACTTGAGTGCAGTTTTAAAGTATGTGTCATCCACTCATTGTGTTCTGTCAAACTCAGTACATTTTCTCCTCTGTTTGATAGCTATTTACTTGTTTTTCTCTTAAAAAGAGGTGCTAAATGATGATCATGGAGATAAATTACATAATGATTTAAAAACTCTATTAAAATTAAAACACATTGATTTTTTAAAGCGTTTTTAATCCACACTATGGAAAATATCAAAAATAAATTGAAATTAGATTTAGTGTTCAATGTTCCTGTTTAAACTAATTAATAAAGCATGTTCTCTCTTACTGAACTGCTTTCAGACCGATGCATCTCTGATGTAACAATATGGTCCCTAAATAATTATGTCAGTAATTCTTTTCCATCACAGATCCCATGTTTTCTCTTGTGATTTTAATGTTTCCCTTTTCCCTAAACATTAACTTCTAAGGGTGGCCTGCATAGACAGTATTTTATGTGTTTTAATTCAACTATTTTAATTCCTAAAGCTCATATATTATAATTAATCAAACATGATCCAAATGATCTTTCCAATTAATGTGCTGCAAGCAAGTTATATGTAAAACTTTAGAGTTATTAAATCCACATCACTATTGATTTTGTCTAATGACCCACTATTACAACCATAGCAATGAATGGCATTGTAAATCAACTCTGTGCATTCTTGTTCTCTCCAGCATGTTTAGATTTATAACAGGGTCCTTAAAGGCTCCATTAACTCATTTATTAAAAATCTAAGAGTCAACCCTGCCTTCTTTAACACAAGTCTTGCTTTGCTTTATTTGCAAGACAGAAGAAATTATTTTGTGTTGGTTGGACTGTGAGGATGCTCAAAATGGTCTGCCTCCAAATTATGCAAAAAATGCTAGGCTGACAAGAGGCATTGTTTAAATTAGATTAAACTTTATTATCATTGTGCAGAGTATGTGTACAAAGCAAATGAAACGGAGGAACAAAGTATTAATGCAGGAAAGCGTGCTACAGCATAAGTAATCCTATATACAGTGGAGAGTTACAGTATGCCAATATATGTGTGTACATGTACATTTTAAACATGTGTATACAGAAGATAAGGGAACAGTTGTTTAAACTACAGTTATTTCAAAATGCCCCTGTTTAATTGATATTTTATTTAGCTGCTTTTATATTTGGCTAAAATTGGAAAGGAGTCTATCAATTTAAAATGATTTTAAATTTATCACACAATTGTAATTATGTTAAATCTGAATATTTTCAAAGAATGTTTAATGATCATTTCAGAAATATATTTCCATCATCAAAGTAAGCAAAGAGAGGAGGAGATATAACTACACATAACAGCACACTTAATATAGCACAACCATAGTCTTAATTTATGGAGGTTAACGCATCAGAGGTTGAAAGCTTCCTGGAAGTGAAACATGAGTGCTGATACTGTAACTGTATACAGCTAAGTGCTGCAGGCACTTCAATACTTTAAGCCCCTTTTCTGAATGAAGAACTATTAGAGGGTTGTTATAAAAGTATCTGCTTTGATTTAATTAAGTGCTGTGTGTGATATACGCACATGAACATATACACACTCAAGCATGCGCAATACAGTACTGTTTCACATTTGGCATTACTTAACATTGTTGTTGTATTTTGCCTAACTAACAAGAAAACCTGTGCAACGTGCAAACTCAGCATTTGCTGTTTCAGTGTTGGAAGCTCATTTTGTGCAAATTAGGTTAAGTATGGAGTGCATTTTAATGACTCCTTCGCAGTGTATTTGTGTAATAATAGCAATAATAATAGTTTATTTTATAATGATCTCTCGTATTATAATCAAGGTCTGATATTATGCAACTGAAATGTGTTGATTACACTGTATGAGGCTAATGTTTGTTTGCAACCCAGCCCTTTAAAAAAAAGACACAGTGTCAAAGGAGTAAAACACATATTACTAAGAACAAATAACAAGCTCTTTGAAATCAAATTGTGTTTTTTCCCCTCATACTTTTGCAGATCCTCCCACCGCCCTCTAACACCCAACATAAAATGAGCAGTAAATGAATCAAGACAGCACATGCTTCCCATCTCTGACTTAGAGTATCAAAGTCTCATGTATTTAATTAGCGATAATGCCGAACAGTCACATCTCCATCATTACAGCTTCAGAGACAACCATTTTTTGAATTCTTGAAAAGAAAAGATAATTTTTAGTCGACTGACTTTTCCACGTGGAAAATTATAAATGGCTTGGATGACGCTAAAAATATGTTTTAGAGTAAAACAAATGTCATTTTGTGCGTTCAAAAATGAGTTTATGTCTCTTCCCTCTGACTTGTTTTCTTCTCTCCTTACTTTGCTTTAGGTGCTGTGCAGGGTTCAGCTGCATGGTGGGGAGGGGTTGCAGGTCATGGTGCTGCTCCCCGTGTGGGTGTCGAAGCGACCTTTGACTTCCTCTGACCTGCTGAGCAGCAGCCAAACTAGAGAGAAGGCACATAAGCCAGGAGAAACACTGAGGGAAATAACATTTTCTTAGCCTTTTAACTCCATTTTGTGCATCTTTTCACATTTATTATTTATCAGTTCATCCTCCTCCCAAATATTATTTAGAAAATTCAATACTATTTTGCAATAAGAGTGAAGAAAAAGATGCTTGACTTCCCATTGACACTGATGCCTTTGGAATTTATGCACCAGGGCTTTATGAGGTTTCCAGGGCCCAGGGATCATGAAACTCACCCAACAGATAAATGACCAAGTAAACATTCAAATCAACTTGGAGAAAGGAAAACAAGAGTGACAGGGACTTGTATTTCTCCACCAAAACAGCAGTAATATTTACAAAATCTATGTTCGAAATCGTTGTAAATCCATCTTTCAAATATTTCTGTCTTTTCTCTTATTGCTCCACATCAGTCTCTTATCATTAGACAAGCTCTACCATGCCCCCCCCCTCCTCCCCCATGTTTTAAAAAATGTGTGTTTCTCTTATTTCTGTACTTTCATTCTCACTCTCTATTTCTTTCATCGCAGTAAATTTAGTTCTTAATGGATTTTTATTGCTGCAACTCAATCGCTCATCTTCTCTGACATATGTTATTTATCTCTTTACACTTGAATGGACCTGTAACATTTACATTTGGGAAAAGGAATATATCTTATAATAAAAACATAAGACAAAACATGTGCCGTGGCATATTCTCCAACCAGCCCTTCACTTCTTACACACACCCCTCTCCCAGGGCCCCTTCTCCTTCCCATCCTCCACCTCCCCACTCTCTCATCAAGGGTCATTTGCTCAGTTTCCTGCCTGCCTCTCCTGGCTTTTCCTCTCCAGCTCTGATTGGTGAATTTCTAACAGCATCTGATAGGCTCCTGCAATGGGCACCTCCCCTTGTAAACAATCATCAAAACACCTCCCCTTCTTGGGACACTCCTTCTTTCTCCTGCAACTCTCCGCCTCTTCACCTGTGCTCCTCCTCCTCTTGCAAATGCACATTAGTGTGTTAGAGTGCCACCTGGTGGATCACACCTGCCACATTGTGCACCATGCTGTTTAAAACTCATGCTATCCTGCACTAAATATAACATTAATCTCCTAACAAAAGCCTAAAACTGAACTGAAACTTAAGTGATTGACTTACTGAAAAAACCACACATTTTAAAGGACAGAAATGGACAAGAGGCCTCTAAGAGCAAATATGCAAACTTCAGAAATGATCAACCAAACCTAGAGTGCCATCTTCTGGTTTTACAATTGAACTACGAGCTGAGGCAAAGCACCAACGCCAATTAAGTTTTAAAGTAAGAAAAGGGCAATAAATGGTCAAATAAATGCAAAAATGAACAATTCCTGTTATCAGTCATCATAATTGAACAAAAGTGGACAAAACTGAACTCTTTTAAATAATATGTTTTTTTAAATGGTAAAATCATCCAAAGGCATCATAGATTAAAGACCAAACAAATTGTCAAGTTAAAGGCATAACATATATTGTCTCTTCATTGTACTAAGGCACAGGTAAACTAAGCAAACATACAGGCCTTCTGTGTGCCTTCTGGGGGACCCCAAACCAGCAAATTAGAAACTGCTGTTGCCAGGTAAAATAAGTCTTTCTTCAAAAAGCTTTTCATGAACTAAGAAAAATGTCCCTGAGTACCATCCAAGAAGCTTTTAGGGGGATTAATGAGCCTTAAGGGTTAGAGGAGCATGAAATCCTTCAAATTATCTAAATAAATGAAAATGACCCCAATTGGAAAAGTAAGTCTTTATCTACAGTGATGAAATGTGAAGCCTTGTGTTCATTTTGGTCATTAAAAGGATATTAAAAGGCTGGTGATGGTCTACATTTTTCTTATCAACAAATTCCATTAAAAGACCTAATCAGTTGTGAATTCAACCTACTAAGTTTTTTCCTTTGTAGACAAAGACATAGTTATTTATTCCTGGGAACCATAGAACTGTCTGACATGTTTCTGTATTACAGTGAACATGGTCATAGTAGTTTGTTTGTTTGTTGTTCTTTAGTTAACCCCACATACAAAATCATGGTGATGTAAATGCTCATTAGGCCATCTAATCAGTGGCTGAATATAGTCAGCAACAATTACACTGTTTGCTAACTGTTGCCATCTATTTAAAGAAATTATTAAGCCATGGTTTTAAATATATATAATATAACTACCTGTTTTTAAAGATTCAAATCAGGGTCAGAAAGTTGGAAAATATTGAGACACATGATGGGATTTGTTGGCGATGACAAAAAAGCAGAGAATATTGGCAAGATTATCCTTTAAGTAGTATCATGTCTGGTCCTGTTTTTGTGCAATTTTACTACCAGTCATAAGAAGGAAACTAACCACGATAATTTATTGTGTTTCACTTGGAGGATTTCAGTGGGGGGCCTGTCAAATTCTGCTTACGGACCCAAAAATGCTCAGCCCTGCTCTCTGCATGTGTAACAGGTTAAATACTTTAACATAAAACTCTTTCTGTCCTTCTGTGGAAAGAAATAGAAGTAGCACTTCCTGTCTGTCTCCTCGTCCTTCTCCTGAACCTATGATAGGCTGAAAGTTTTCATTTGGCTGCTTTTTTCATTGGATGTGTTGGCGTGTGAGAGATGTGGTTCCATCGTCAACAACACAACGCAGAATTACACCAGCCACACACACTGTAGTATGAGCCTGTGTGTCCGTCTGCCCGGCGTCAGCACGTCTTCCCATATATCATAATGCAGTGATTCCACAGAAATGGATTTGATCATTGACAAAACTATAACCCGTCACAAGGGGCTTGATGAATGTGTCTCCTTGCTGAGTGTACGGGCATGTAAAGTGTTGTGATGATGACCCGGCTGATGTCTAAGTTGGGGAGGGGGGATAAAACTGGACATAAATCAGCTCAACAGGGGGATAACAGCACAGTACCACAAATCATCCTGGGAATCCGAGGTTGTCCCATTCCAGGAGAGGAATTCTGGGAACGTTGCCAGATCCCGGACACAGAGATAGAGAGTGAGAGAGGCAAGGATCAACAGCGTTACTGTGATCTCTGCCTCCTCTTTCTGCTTTCTTCTGATCTACATGTATTTATCGTTCTGTCAGCTTTATTTCCTCCATATTCTTCATTAGTTTTCCTCAGTTTCACAAGAAATTAAATCATAGCACAGGTAGATGAACATTTCAGGAAATTCAATATTTCTCATATATAGAACATACAACTAATACAAAAATGGATGTAAGATAAGTCAAAAAAACATTATATATGAAAGCAGGGTGTATTAAATAAAAGCAGGGCTGTATTTCAGTCAAGGAGGCACTGTTAGTTTTCCAACAAGTAGACAGCAGGGAAAAACAGAGAGGAGGGGAGGGAGGAAGAGAAGGCTGAGAGCAAGAAAATGGAAAGATGAAAAAGGCCGCCGGGGTGGCGAGGGATGCACATTAAAAACATTAAGAAGAGAGAATTACAGTGGCAGAGAACAAGGTCTTTGAGGGAGTGCTCGGAGAGAGCAGTGAAAGAACAAAGGGAGAGCTTGAGGTATAGGGAAGCCCTCTGTGGATAAGACTCTGGATAAGTGTTGGAGACAGGATCGTAAATCCCAAACCCCATAGTCTGCAAGCTGGGGCCAGGGTCAGCGAGGGAGAGCACAAAGAGAAGGGTTGAGGAGAGGTGGGAGGTAAATGATAACATAGAAAGATAGACTGAAACCATAGCCATAAAAAACATCTTAAGGTTGATACTGAATCACTAAAACCAGATGCGATTCGGATACTTTGCTGCTGAGGTACTTCAAACTGCGAGGTTAAATGCTCTCTGCGCTCAAAGGTGGGACTGGACATGGCAACGTGGCAAATGGCAACAATGTCAGGGTCAGGCCGCATGGATCAAATTAAAGTTCCCTGCGGGTTGTCATTATCACCCTGTGTCTCATAACAGGCATTCCTCACATTCTGTCTACTCTGGATGCAAATGCAGCTCCAGTCATTTATGCATCTAAACATATTATTCACACATTCAGGAGCAGGAATGATGAGTGACGTCATTCCCACTGCTAAGTTGTGAATACTTGTGTAAGATGAATCATTTAACCGTTGCTAGATGCAGCATGCTGGATGAAAAGCAGTTATAACAGAGAGGGGACAATGCTTCACATGTTTTCTGTGCTCTATACAAAGATTTTTCCAAAGAGCCTCTGACCACATATCCATTAAAGCTTCACACAGATTAAAGGATCTCTATATATATACGTTTCATAGTGTCATCCTTTATTTCTGGAAATGTAAACTCTTCATACACTGGTGCACTAATATTATTGTTAATATAAAAATATTTAATGCTAGCAATATAATTCTGACATATTAAGAATGGATCCAATGAATATGTGTGAATATGTGTGTGAATAGTGGCTCTTAGTGACAAACCCGCTGGGAAATTAGAGTCTAGTTCTCCTCAGCTGTCCGGAGCATTTTATCTAGTTTCAGTTTATTGTTTTAGTTTTACAAGCCACAAATTTACTGTTTGGTTCAGTCTCAGTGCTCTCATCAATCTCATTTCCAGCTGCAGCAGGAAACTGTTTTCAGTGGAAAAAGCTCTGATAAACCCACTGTCCAACACCACACAGCAGACAGAGACAGCTAGTGACTAGATGGTGAAAATAGTGGAGCATTTAGCATCTAAAGAGCCAGTTATTTCCCTCAGGAGTTTATACAGACCAAATCAGAGCTAAGAAGAGTGACAGAAATATGGCAGAGATAGAAGAACAGACAGAAATATGGAACTGTTTGGTAACACATTCACCATAACAACTTTTTAAATTAATAAAATAATGTTTTGTTTGCTGCCTAAGTGGTCAAATAAAACCAGAAAAGGCTGCTTTAAAAGATACGTTCAAAACGTTTCAATTCTGTCTTAAATTAACCAAATGCCCAAATGAACAGTGAAACAGAGTTTTCTTAATCATTTCTCCTGTTTATGAAGAAACAAATGCATTCTGAAATGTATTAAAATGTTTATGTGACTCTAACATGAGCCTCCAGCTGTTCAAATTTGCCAAATCAAGGGAATATTTAAAATTACAGTCAAAATTATAGTAAATTCTCTTCTTTTTTGTTACAATCCTTTCACTGTAGTTGAACAGGAAAACGTTTTTTATACTAACAAGACTCTAACTTAACTGTATGAGAAGTGTCCTCAAACAGAAACTTAATTGCAAAGAATAAATATGTTAAAATACCAATGTTTTTCAGATGAAATTGTTTAAAATGATATATTGAAATTATGGCTACAAATAGGATGTTTAGATATTTTCACTTTGAATAGTTTGTTCTTTCTTTTAACTGTTTTAAAAGGGAGTTGAAGAAATAAATTAATTCATCAAACAAAGGGCAGCTAAACCACTAAAAAGCTGAATAAAAGACTTCAAAACATGTTTTTCTTCCTTTTTGCCTTCAGGAAACCCACTGTCTTGTTTGTGTCCATCAATACACCCTTTAGCTCTTTCCAGCTCATCAGTGAAGATAGGAATATGTTCCTAATTGACATATCTTTGGTTTAATTAGTAAAGATTGTAGGAAAAAGAAAATACAACCTCTGTAGATTTTACAATACAAATTTAAATCACATACTGAAGATGAGTGTTGCTACCATTCACTCTTTCCAATCCAATGATGTCCTTCTGTCATTCAGCAGCCCAATTAGGACATACATGTCTTTTCAAATGTATTCTCCAGAGCTGGATCATTATTTTTTGAAGGAATGTGGTTAATTTAAATGAGGCTGATGCAGAGGATGTATGTGTGTGTATACGTCAGTGTGAGAGTGTCTTTATCACAGGTGACGTATGTTTTCAGTGGGCTTTAATAACAGGGGACATTATGATCAGCAGGAAATAAGGCTGCTGTTAACATGTTGACGGCAATCTTACTGTCAGTGCTGCTGATGCTGGGGCGTCTTGGCGGGGCAGTGGTGTCTGACCCTCAGGTCTATGGGAAATCGATTCACAGTGATAAAACTTTGCCGAGCAGTAATGACGGACGACACACCGTGAGGAAACAGCCACACCAGCAGGTGAGAACCGTTTAATGAACCAATATCAAATATTTAATCTATGTTGCTCCTTGTATCACCTTGACTTCCCTTGAGTTCTGTACTTAAACTGTCAAGATATTGATCAAAGAAAGCATAATCAACGGAGTTGAGATCAAAGTAATTATTTGTTAAAAACCTGTCAAAATTGTTGACCCTGGTGACCACAGTTATTTGTGTTAATAACTACAATTTATGTCACATTTACACATTTTTGGCCTATTATTGGGATTTTTTTAATGTGTTCCTGCATTGAAGACTCTAGAGTAGCAAAGACTAATTGATTAGTTGATTGTCAGAAACTAATCAGCTGTTATTTTGATGATTGATTATTCGTTTCAGTCATTTAAAAAAAAAGTTGTTTTTGCTTTTCATGTATGTCAGTTAACTGAATATCTTAGCAAACTAAAATTGACTGTTAGTGAGACAAAACAAGCAATATGAAGACATGAATGTGGCCTGTGAGAAATAATGACAATCATTTTTTCATGTTTTTAACATTTCATAGTCTAAACAATTAATCAGCTAAAATAATCAACAGATTAGGTGATAATGAAAGTAATAATTTGTTGCAGCCCTAGAGGTTTCGTTGAGTTATAGAAGAACATTGAACACACTGAGGGTTCAATTTGACCATTGTCAAATGAATGATCAAATAATACTTTTTTACTGTAAGTTATTATGATGGTGTTTGCATTTGAAGCTCATAAAATAACTGCCTTTTAAAACTGCAAATTCTGTTGTTAGCAGCCAATTCACAACAAATGTTACAGTAAATATGCCACTCTTACTCCCTTTCAAAGAAGACGTCTCCAAGCTGCCTTTTTTTTAATCAAAGATTTTAGAAAAAAATGTCTCCACACCACTGATCTCCTTTATGATAAGATTGTTATCTTATATTTGACAAATTTCAGTCTGGTTTCTGCTCCATACTATTTTGGGCCCCATTAATTTACCATTTACCGTGGGCTAAATCATGCATATTGACATAGTATTGATTACCATTGCTCCTTGGATGACACCCAACTGTATGTCCGATTAGAGCCTGGAACTAGGGATGTTTCCTCGCTGACATTTAAAACTGGGTGTCCAACAACTTCCTGCAGTTGAATGACTGTAAAACAGAAACCATTGTAGTTAATCCCTCAAGCCCCTGCAATAGACTAAAATTAAAACCTGAAGAGTATGCTTTAGAACCTGCTCTATGTGTAAAGTGCCTTGAGATGACTTTGTTGTGATTTGGCGCTATACAAATAAAGATTGATTGATTGATTGACTAGCAGCATTGACAGTCTCTCCTCTAGTCTAGTGGGACCTCCAGTGGCCTGCTTTTCCCAGCTGAGGCAGCTTACCAAAATCAGGCCATTAATTTCATCTGCAGACTTAGAAGAGGTCATTCATGCTCTCATCTCCTCCAGATTTATTACTGCAATACACTATATTCTGGTATCAGCAAGCATAACATCCAACAGATGGCACAAAAAATGCGGCTGACATGCTTTTAACATGTACTTAGAGAAGTGACAACATTACGTCAATCCTTGCTACTCCTTCATTGGTCATCTGTGAGTTTGGGAATAGATTTAAAAATTTACTGTTTGGGCCCCTCAGATGTGGAACTCCCTGCCCGGCAGGCAAACTCAGTCATCTTTTAAGTCTGTTCTTAAGCCTCATTTATCATCTGGCTTTTTCTTCACTGATGGTATTTGTTGTACTATTTTATTTATTGTAACTTCTTTACTTACCGTATCTGTTTTACTGTAAAGCACTTTGTAACTTTGCTTTGAAAGGTCTATAAATAAGGCATTATTATTATATGAACTCTTATAAAATGGTGTGACTTAACTCATAGAGGAGTATTAGTAGTACAACATTAGCATTAATGATTGTTATTATTATTATTGATGCATATTATTTTCATGATTTCTTCCCCCATAAACTGCCTGATATTATGAGCAATTATAATTCCCCAGAGACTGCACAAACATATTCAAATTGCTTGTTTTGTTTGATCAACAGTTTGAGAACCAAAAATATTCAGCTCACATACATGATTTTAAAAAGCAAGAGATTCTTCACATTTGAAGAGATCACTCTCACGCTCACAGCATCTTTGCTTAAAAATGACTAAAATGATTAATCATTTAACCAAATCAATCAAATCAAAACACATGCCAATTCATTTTCTGTTAGTTGACTAATCGATGAATCAGCTAATAATTTCAGTTATCATAGAACACATAAAAATCTTTCTAGACTGATCTAAACTTCAATATGTTTCTGTTCCTAGACGAGAAGTGAACTCAGAAGGAGTTTGGATCCCAACAGCTTCAACATACAAGTGAACCCGACCACGAGCAGAATCAGCCTCCCGACCATCATCAAGCTCTACCAGCCCACTCCCAAACCTCTCCACCTTCACGCCAATATGCCCATGCGCTTTGGAAGGGACAGTGATCCTGCTGACGACAGGTCACCAAACTCTACCCCCAACTTGCCCCAGAGGTTTGGGAGGTCATGGGAGGTTATTCACATGTGTGCAGATTGTCCTGATGTCCAAGAAGCATCGAGACCAGTGCTCTCTCAGAGATTTGGGAGAAATAGCCTATACTTGAGCCTTCTTAGGACACTGGCTAATACACAGTCATTAAAGCCTGGTTTGCTCTGGTAGGAAACTCTCACCCATAATGACTGACATTATTATCTGTTTCCTAAAAGATACCATAAGTTTTCAGTTTGCAGTTAAAACAAACATGTATTTACAGTACACTACAGTACAGTGAATCAAAGTCCATTTTGTGTTTTACTTTCCATCAATTCATTTTCTCTGTGCACCAGTCTATTTCAAGGCTGGTGTCCTTATCAAAGTCTGAAATATCAAGTATGCACTTTTTTAGTTATGAATAATACAAACTGTATATTCTTTGTTTTCATACAGGGAAGAAGATTTTGACTTCACAAGTAGCTCAGAAGAAGTGGAGATGCAAGAAAAAAAAGGATGAAGAGACTGCACCGAGGTCAACCACAGCATATACATAGTATTTTTACTGTAATTAATTGTATTAATGTGATGGCAAATATATAATAAAAGTTTCAAGCAAATAGTTTGTGGTCCTTATTGTATGTTGATTCTTACAATTATTTTTGATTATTAAATCACTTTTTTAACCACCTGGACCCCAGCCGCAAATGCATGGACAGTAGGCCTCAACACCATGACTACTATCACAGACTGTCTCTCAATCCACCTGTGGCACATGAAAACAGTAGAAGGCTGCCATATTGATAAAGATGCTGAACTTAAAGGGCTTCCTTCTAGTGTTTTTAGGTCTTTAATTCAGTCAATAAGTTTTAAAATATCAAACAAAGACATTTAAAACTAAGACATCCTTCCTTTTAGTCTGAAAGGAGATATCCACACAATCTTTCTGGCGTTATTATTATTTCTACTTGACTATAACGCATATTAACTGAGCAGAACTATTGCAACCTGATACCAGGCTTACGTTTATGTTTGTGACACATGATTTATGATTGTACCATTGAATTATATTAATTAAAGTGGCTTATAATAACAAGGCCATATACACTCCACCAAAACTGGAAAATAGACAAATTATGAGGGCAATAAGCTACAATGAGAAAACATAATTTGGACAAGCATCATAAAGTACAATTATACCACAAGAGGGAGACAACATCAAGTCAAAGTCTCACTGAGTCCTTGGACTAAGACGGAGTACACATCACTTTTTTAACTATGGTACTTTTCATAATTATTCAAACGATCAAAGGGAAATATAAAGTGTTGTCTATCTATCTATGTACCTTTCTGCCAATGTTTTTGAAAAATCCCTCACAGTCCCATTTCTCTCCAACAGGTCATCAGGGTTTCTAACAAGTGAAAGAAGAGAGTAGGAACTTCAGCAGAAACACAGTGCATAATGGTCTTACATGCTCATTTCATACAACAGTGTTTATTTGTATCTCACAACATGAACTTCATAATATATTCATAATATATTCATAGTATATTTTCAGTATTTATATCACTATCATTCAATTGTTTCACATGGTGGACATTTAATTAAAATATAAACACCAAAGGGGATATATGCTCATCACACTCTTCACATTTTAAATCCCTGCTTGTATTGTTTCAAGCTCAGCTCAGTTTCCTATGTCTTCTCCTGTGTTTGAGGAAAATAGGCCTATTGGATTTTGTTTCTGTGATCTGGCTCTAATATGATATGGCTTATTTTCATTAATTATTTGGTGTGTTCTTTGTAATATTAAATCACTGGAAGATCTCTACAACATTAAAAAAAAAAAAAAATGGGCGCCCCTTGACAGGTGTAATGTAAGGACAGGGGATGATATTTGGGGTCCCAAGGTAGTAGAAGATGTTTACACAGGTCTCCATTGCACAGACACTGCAGTGCTCTCAGAGGAAAGTAGTCAAATGTGCTCCAGTGCCTCACTTCACTCAGACACACAGTAGACTCTATTTTTATTTGAATCTTTATTAAATCAGGCAGTTTGATCTGATCTCTTTTTTTTTACAGATAGACCTGAGAGCAAGAAACATTCACATGACAAGAAGACAATCATCAGACAAAATCAAAACACAATACACTACACAATACAACTACACAATAACAATTAATTCATAAAAAATCAAAAATAGGAAAATATAATAAGGATCATAAACAACAGTTAATAATCTTTAAAGTGTCAGATAGGACTGTAGGACTCAAGTCCATTTAAAAGGAGCTTTGTACCAGCTATGTCAACGTTATTAGTGTCCTGGGGGACATCAAGGGTTAAGTACTGGATCGTTACCCTAGTTACAGATTTAAATGAGGGAAGAGTTTGGGAGCTGCAATATGTGTCCTAATATGTCTTAATAATGGCCTAAAACATTCAATAAATACTTACTTTAACTGATTTTTAAAGCTACAGCAGTCATTTAAGCTACCCCCACACATTGCAGACATACCTCACCTGTCTTTAAAAACGGGTGTGTACGTCGCTTCGTCATGAGTTGTATAACGTGTTTTCATCACAGCTTTATTCAGTCTGATTCTACCGCTCCCTTCACCTCCTTTTTTCCTCTAACTTTCAAATCCGTCCGCCTCCCCGAAACAACCAGAAAAAAAAAACTTCAAGAAAGTCAAACTTGACTTGAAAAAGTGGGAGGAATCTTCTTGAAACATACGGTCAGGTCAGTAAAGCTTTATTTTTGGGGCTATTCGCTCGTTGTTTGTTGTTTTAACTGTCTATCACACACAAAACATGGTGGTGTCACAATGTGAGCTGCTGTGTGTGTGTGTTTATGCAGGTTTATTCCTCTACTGCTCTTTATCCCGCAGCATTATCATGTGTCGACAAGTCAGTTATGGAATTGTTACACTTTGTATATGACAGCTGATGTTTTGTTTTTTTTCATCCAGACAAAAGTCAACAAACTTTGTATTTGGTTTCTACTTCAGGAGCAAACAGTGAGGCGTTGGGCTTCTTTATTTTATTCTAACCTGTCAATCCGGACGCTTTTTCCTTATAATCCTAGTTATTGTCATATTATAGCCGACTCTTTTTTTAAAAATCCGGAAGTAGCCCATGACAACAAACTTTTCCTGTTTAATCTATCAGCACCGCGCCCTAGGCAGCACAGTGCCCAAAATGAGATGTGCTAAACTCTCATATTTCTCTAACTAGTTGGCTTCAGGTCACTCCGTGGATTACTGTACATTCATATAACTAACATTGATTAATACTGACTGATCATTTTCTCTCCTCCCAGCTGCTGATCATGGGTGACATCAAGAAAGGGAAGAAGGTGTTTGTCCAGAAGTGTTCCCAGTGTCACACAGTGGATGAGGGCGGGCGCCACAAGGTGGGACCCAACCTGTGGGGTCTGTTTGGGAGGAAGACAGGACAGGCATCAGGCTACTCCTATACACAGGCCAATATTGACAAAGGTATGGATGACTGACTGTAGACTGTAGGTTTGGGTGTATGAAGGTCTCCTCATCTGTATTTCAACAACTATGAGAAAAAAGTATCTATTGACTGTCTAATTGGTTGATTTACAGTTCACTGCCCAGAGCTATATTATCAAGATGCAACTAAAGAAAGAAGCAAATAAAGGCCAATCAGAAACAAAACAGAGAACATATAAAGCCCAGGCAAAAGTCTTGATTGATATTTGCCCTTAATTGGAAAAAACAAAGGCACTCAGTCTTCAGTTGAAATAATATTGTGAATGTATTCTTCAAGCATATAGGCAACCATGCAGACCAACACATATAATGTCCATCTGAAAGTTCAGGCATGTCCAGTTATTGTCTCCCAGAGGACCTTGTAGTGCTAAGAAGCAGCTTTTTGTGCCTGACTGACAGTGTGAGCAGCAGGTCTGAACAGGCACAGCAGCACTGACGTGTCCTCTGGCAATAAAAATTAAAGACAGTTATCAAATGTGTGAGAATGCAGATGGATGTATACTTAAAGTAATGCTCAGGAAATCATGTTGGAAACCTGATGTGTGTTTATGTGTTGTTGTTTTTTTGTTCTAGGTATTATATGGGATGAGGAAACTCTGATGATTTACCTTCAAAACCCAAAGAAATATATTCCTGGCACCAAGATGATCTTCAGTGGGATCAGAAAGAAAAGGGAAAGACAGGATATTATAGCCTATTTAAAGGACGCCACCTCCTAATAGACACACAGAAGACAAAGTATACAGCTGTGGACAGAAGTATCAAACATCTAAGGAAAAATACAGTGTTTTATTTGTATTAGTTTTGATTTCATAATTTACAATCGCCGTTAATATCTGTGTGTCATGTCACATTACAACATGGCTGCCACACTGTTTTTGTGTATAAGAGGCTGCTTTTAATTACCATATGACTCAGTCTTCCTGCAACTTGGGCACATGCAGTTGTTTCCCTACAAATCTTACTACTGCTTGCACAGAATCTGTTTGCGTTTTTGCCACTTTAACTCTTACTGCATTCTTGATCTCTGTTTTTAAAGTTTATTTTTATATTTGATTGTGTTCACTACTTCGACTATCCTGTTTATATGTAGTTTTCTGCTGCAGCCTCAAAATGGGTAGAAAATATGTTTTTTATTTCCACTCATTTTCTTTTTCCCTCTTATTTTAAGTTAATGTTACTTTGTTACACTGTTACAGACCTTTTGCATATGGCTGTTTCTGACTGTGTTTAATTTGCACATCAAAATGAGTGTGTTTGTCTCAGGTCAAATAGTAATAATAACTTTTAAAACCCTTTAACTTGGTCTGATAACGACCTGTTGAATACATTTTTATTAAGTTACTGTTTTACACTTCATTGTTGTCATTCTTTTTCTAGACAATACCTTGACTTGAGTAAACTGATGTGCCAATAAAGTACCTCTGCTTTAGTGAATTATGCCTGCAGCCCATTCTTTCCACAATGTGTTTTATTGTTTCCTTCCGCTCTGTAATGTATTCAGTTCAATTCAGTTCAATCCAGTTTAATATAACTTCATTTCCCCTGTAAGGGCAATTGCATGCAGCAGCTTGCCACCCATATCAGATCCACACACGATGGGAAGGAAGGGAAAAAAAGATGGAAATCACAAAGTTAGTTAGTTAGTCAGTCAGTCAGTCAGTCATTTAGTTAGGCTTCATAACAGAGCAGTAACACCAACAAAAGACAATCGATGAGGAAGGACATTAAGAATGCCATCAAAAAACAGCAGAACTTTTAAATACATGAATACAATGATTAAAAAACGAATAAACAATTATCCTACAAGGGACAACAATATAACAAATTAGTGCCATAGATGTAGGACAATTTAGTCAACTTAACCACCTTTATATTTTCAAAAACTTCTCTCACCTGCATTGACAGACATAAAAAGAAAAGATAAGTTGAGTCCCAGTAGGTGGAATATTGCATTCTTGCATGGACTAAACTCTCCAGCAGAGGGAGGCATTTCATTGCTGAAGAAACCATCAACATCACTATGGTAGGACATAAAACGTGCCAAACGCATGCAGACTCTAGTGTCTGACATCCCAGTTATCCAGCCAGCTGCGCTGAATCCAGATGAGACAACAGTTAGGTGCCTTTCACGCAGACCAACTGGGACTGAGCTGCCCGCCACTGGTGGACTCTGCTGAGCATATAGCCGCCGGTAGTGAAGGTCTTCCCTCCACAATTTTGTTGTTATTGACCTGCGGAGGGAAAGAAGCGGGTCGATAAGTGGATCAGATTTATTAGCGGTCCAGATTGGCCACAGCCTGTGGCACTGCACACCGCGCAGAGGAGGAGCGCCAGCCAGCGTGTCTACAAGTGCGGCGCAATTTGAAGCATAAGGTAAGGGATATATGTTGTGCATGAAAAAGCCATAGATGTGCATGACATTGCTTATATTGCTTCCACTTATGTATCATGAGGACATCAAGGCAGACTGTGCATTCAATTAGATGAGACAGACGGAGTTGAAGCATATTATTGAACATATGGCTTAATGAGGGAACCATATTCTTGTGCAATACACGTGTTTGAACACGGGATTATCTTTTTTGGGGGGGGTTTCTAACATCTTTCGTCCACTATCATGGGCATGCACACACCATGTGTCATTACTAGAAATGTTTATGTACATGAACCTGTTACAGCCTTACTATTCTTACTTCTGTCAGTAAGTGGCCTCCCTCTTGGTCTAATTCTGGCACAGGGCTGAGGGTGTTGGTGCACGGCTGGAATTACAGCGGTGGCTGCATCTGCTGCAGTGTTGAGCTGCAACAAGTTTATTATGCTATGAGGAGAGAGAGAGAGAGATAGAGAGAGAGAGAGAGAGAGAGAGGGGGGGCTGTTGGAGACTGAGGTTTGTGAGTGATGAAACAGTGACACCCTTAAGAGGGAGTAAGGAGAAGTGACAGCTGCCAGTAACTGCATTAAGCTCAGGCAGCAGAAATACAGTGTGTGTGTGTGTGTGTGTGACCGCTTCTGTTGTGTGTTTTAGGGAAAGATAACCAGCAGGATGGATCTCCTCAAAATTGCAGTGTCCTTCCAAATTCTCCTGTGTCCTGCATGGGCCCTGTCGCGTCACTCTTTCATGGACAGCATCCTCTCACCCCACTCAGGTAACCTATGCAGATGTTTGTAAGACTAGAACAACAGTAGCACGTTTCATCATGCGCTTCATCATGGCAGACTGTTAGTGGTGTGTGCTGCTCTCTGTTTTCCTCTCAGCCCTCGGGTTGCCGGACGAGCCAATGAGGTTTGACCCCTGTTGTCTCATGTCACCGCCTCCCCCACCTCTCTTTCCCCCGCCGCCTCATCTTTGGAAGCCGGGCAACCTTGTAGGTGTCAGACACACATTGATACACGCAGTCATATAATTATGCAGCACAGTACACTGCTGCTTCAAAACCTGTACTCATGGCTCTTGTGTGTTTAAAGGATGGCATCAGCATGTCAGAGCCAAGTGTTTCTGGAAGAGAGCAGCAGCAAAGAGAAAAACCTGTGATGCTGGGGTGCTCACAAGGGCCTCCAGGACCTCCAGGACCCAGCGGCCCAGAGGTAAAGTTCCTGCTTTAAAACAATCCATTAACTGTTGTAGGCATTTTAGGAGAGAAGATGGAAATATTGTTAAACAAGCGTGGAAATAAAGCTAAATTACCTTTTTAGTATTGATCTATCTACAAATGTACCAAGCTCAATAGGGAATATGTGAGCTGTATATAAATGTGGTGTCATTTTTCAGGGTCACAGTGGATTACCTGGCATACGAGGACCAAGGGGGGAGAAGGTGAATGTTTTTTGTGGTCTACTAGCTCACGTATTGAAATATGTCTCTAATGTAGTTTGCGGTAGAAGTATTTGTGTGTGTCCTTGTGTTCCTCTCTGCTCTAACGAGCACTACATCTCCCTTGCCCCTCATTTGTCCTCTTCCAGGGAGAAATTGGACGTCCTGGGTCAAAGGTGAGTCGCTCCTCCCCTCCTGCATGTCACGCTCGTCTGTCTCCGGTCCATCTACTGTAACATGTCCTTGGAATAATGGGATCTGGATTTCTCCATCTCGTTCTCTCCCTCTGTTGTCCCATCTATGCATCCTCAGTCTCCATGATGTGATTTGTCTATTGATGTGCCCAGAATATCCTCTGCAGCTGCTAAATGGGTCATGCCACATTAGTCTCGGAAGCCACTCTGAAAATGTAGCAAAGCTTGATCACATCCTTGGATGTCTCCCTTCATCCTCCCACTCCTCCTCTCTGTCATTCCCCTCTTTCCTTCGTTCCCCTCTGCTTCTTCCTCCACTCTCTCCTTGTTCTCTTGGCCTGGCTCCATTAGCCCTTGTACTGGACTCCAGTCCTGCTGATCCAGGCTCTTCTGCACTTTAATCTCCCTAAGTGCTTTCGCTCTTTATGATAAATCACTCCACACAGCAGCAGGGCCACTGTGTCTCTACAGGCTGCTGTTTTAATGACAGGCAGCAAAAATGAGAGCACACTGCTAGCATGGCAGCCCGTCCAGGTGTCACAGAGATGTGAGGCTGTTGTGTAATAAACTGTATCTGGCTCACTTGCTTACAGGGCACTGACGATAGAGCGAGATCAATTAAAGCTTTATTCTGGTCCATTAATTAGCAAATCTCAGTGGCATTCTTAAAGCTTTTAACACTAGGTTTTGTCCCTGTTTAACCCGGTCAGTCCCTGCTGAATTCAAGGCTTCCATTTCAGGGAAACGGGGGAAGTCAAGAAGCATCACGATCAACATAAAAGCTGCAGATCATCAACAATACAAAAGCTGAAATAAGTCAAAATTGAAGTAAATTAAAGATGCAAACATGATTTTATTTAAGAGAACTCACAAAGATCGGACTGTTAACAGTTACACAAAACCTCAACAAAAAAACTCAAAGGCTTCAGGGAGAAAGCTGCAAAAACTGAATACTTAAGTTACTGTCCAGTAACAAATTTGTGTCCTGATCGTTACTGGGTATCTGCAAATACAACAAATATTAGACTTTTATTAGGTTTGCAGATTTATTGAGATTTCCTACAGTAGGTCCTGACACAGCAAAGTAGTCCACTTGAGTCTTTCACAAAATACTTAATGCAGATCAAACTCAGCAAGTGACTGATTGTGTCCGATTCAAATCATGTTTTATGATAACAGAGGTGAAAATGCACTAATGCATTATGGCACATTTGACTAATATTTTTACTGACTGCTGAATGACTTACATCTGTGTTTCTGTAGGGTCGTACTGGAGCTCCAGGCCTTCCTGGTAAACAAGGACTTCCAGGATGGCCTGGCCCAGAGGGACCCAAGGTAAGTTTCATGGTGACATAGTGCCTCCCTTCTTTCATGCTTTTTATAAACCTATATGGTAATCATGTATTGTCAGAAATACAGTATATGACATATAGAGAGTCATATGAGTGTGATTTTATTTTAAATTAGGGTGAGAAGGGGGATCCAGGTCTGATGGGATTACCAGGACTTAGAGGACCACCGGGGACAAAGGTCAGTCACATCTTTACATCATACACACAATCTTACATGTTGGATTGAATTTAGTTTGGTTTCATCTGTTGTTAAACTCCTCTTCTGTTTTATCTCAGGGTTTGCCTGGATACAAAGGAGATAAGGTTAGTCACATTCTACCCGTTTGTCAGTGTTATACTATTAAAAGTCCAAATTGAATTCAGCTGTTTAGGTTTACTAATACATAATACATATCAGCTCTTTAAATCATGTGTTCTCCTTTGAGAAAAAAAACTGGAACCAAAAGGGAGGATATTTATTGTTTATTTGGCTTTGCGTTTTTGTTGAAAGGGGGTTCGTGGTGATCTTGGCATAAAAGGACCAAAAGGTGATAAGGTAGGTGGAGAAATGTCTTTTTTCCTTCATGTGTGTTGGTCTATGGGCATCGCAACTCATGCTTCTTGATAATGGACCCAATAATTTGATGGGACAGTGAAATACTCAACACCAGCTTGTTCAACTATTGGTTGGAACCCAAAGTGGTTCATGACTTGTGCTACTATCTTAGAGGTCTTAAAATTTCATGCTGTCTTACATGTTTTAATAAGACTTCTAACTCACTGCCAGATAAAATTAATGTTAAAAAATTGTATGATTCCTGCTGAGGAAACTCACATCACATTCTCATTTTGTCTCTATTTAGGGTTCCATTGGGTTGCCTGGGATGCTTGGAGAGAAGGTAAGAATGACTAAGCAATGTGAACTGCGGAATTAAGCAACTTGATTTGATCTAATTATTCCTGAACTTTGCTCCTCGTCCAGGGTGAGCAGGGACCAAAGGGAGAGCCAGGAGTCTCAGGAAAGAGAGGACCTACTGGACGACCTGGGAAGAGAGGCAAACAGGTGAGGAAAAAAGAGACTGATGCCCAAGTGCACAAGATCTTGCCCTCTAAAGTATGTCAGTTTATGTTTGATATGTACGTAACAGACCTGGATATGGCACAGTTCACTTTCACACACCAGCATCATTTAACCCTCATGTGGAGCATTGACACTTTTGTCCTCTCAGTGGCTAATTCAGTCACTCCAACTTAAGTTGCAACTCTAAGTTTAGACTTCTGCAGGGACTGTAGAGTCTTTGGCATCTTCTCAACCTACACATTTGTATGCACACACACACACACACACATGTACACACACAGCTATGCACAAGAGGCAGTGGCATGTAGGTCACTTTCAATGTGAGCGTATTTTCTAATATTGGCCTCGTTTGCACAGGGTATGAAGGGCCAGACAGGAGTTGCAGGAATCATGGGCCCCCCAGGACCTGCGGGGCCAAACGGCCTGCCTGGACCACCTGGTCCACCTGCCTCTGGTAACACACACAATCAGTCTCCAGTGTTTCCCACAGGACAGGCATCTATTTGTGGTGGTGTGGTCCTCAGCTCATTTTTGATTCTCCCCAAATGAGAAAATGATCGCTCCCCCTCACAGTTTGTCACCGGCAACGTAAGGAACATCCTCAAAGCCACATAAACATTAGGGAAGACTAACTGCAGGCCAAACTTCAACATGGTTTTCAGCATATTTGAGGGTGACTCGTCTGTTTCAGCCAACATCAAGGATCGGAACTGCAGACACTTAAAACACGCTGTTCCGCCTACGGGACGGACCGGAAGTTGGGAGGTAGCGACAAGTTCTTCTGAATGTTTTAAACACCAACCCTTAAACATATATATTCATGTCGTACATTGTTACATTGAAAGCTTAGATTCTCCTGATTCATTCAAGACCACTCATGAATTATATGGTTGCTCACAGCTGTAATAGTATTAGTGGTTAGCTCGGCTAGCCACTCCGCTAAAGTAAGCTAACAGCTATAATGCTACATACCTTCAAAGTCTTCTCTTTATCCACAACGATCATCTTATGACTCAGGACTTTCTGTACAGCTCGCCAAGTATCCATTCTGGTGAAATATGAAATCCGTTTCCATAAAACCGAAATATTTTCCTCAATATGTCCATGTATTTAGTCCAACACGTAAGGAAACAGACACGGAACAAACCATATACGGTCCCTTTCCCGACACTGCATCTGTGGGACACGTGACTGTTTTGTTTACGTCCGTGAACTCCTCCTGTTTTATACACACCACACACCAGCAGATAGCCTCTAGCAAAGACATATGTCTATGTCTATCTTCGTCTGTCTATCTTCTTTATCTTCTTTATCTTCTTCTTCTGGCCGACCAGGTGAATTAAGTGCGTCTTCTTTGGTTTTATTGCCGCCACCTACTGCCCCGGAATTGTAACGACAAGCTACATTCACAGACAGAGTCCCATTACTATGCTTTTATGAGGGAGGTCGAGCGAGCCAAAAGCCGAAAAATCTATTCGTGGTGGACGTAATTCTTTCGTGGCGGGCCGCCACGAAAGAATGATTGTGTGGGAAACACTGGTCTCAAATTACTGTTTGTAAGGTTTAGGCATGTGTGTGTTTTTCATCAAACCCCCCTCCGCCCATTATATGGGTTGTGTTTCTTGCAGGTCGCTATGTAGTCGGGGAAAAGGGAGAGAAGGGTCTCCCAGGTCCACCAGGTCACTGTGAGTGTGACACCTCTCTCGGAGCAAATAACGCTCCATTTGGAAGCTACACACAACGGGGCAGTCCTAATAAAGTCCCTGCGGTAAGACCCCATTCACATCAAAGTGCTTTCCTTCAAGATAATTAACATCCAAACTGAATATTTACCTATATTGAATCATCAGCCTTCATTATCATCTGTATGCATGTGTGCAGATATTTGTGGTAAACAGCGAAGAGGAGTTGACACGTCTACATCTCGATAACGCTATAGCATTCAGGAAGGATCAGAGGGCACTGTACTTCAGAGATAAAGATGGATGGAAACCCATACAGGTATGTTTGGAGTGTTAAGTAATTTTTGAGAATGGTGATCTGTAGTTGTTCAAACAGGAGCCAGTGAGCACATGATTGCATCTCAGCTAAAACTATACTACATTTAAGTTTCACTATAAGTAACTGGGTTAAATAAAACTTACATTTCAGCCTAGTCTTAGCCGAGGTAACTTGACATCTTTTCACCTGCAAATCACAAAGCCTGAGTTTGTTTCAAAAGATTTCTCAGAACCTGCAAATGTCAAGTCAGCACTTGTTCTCTTACAACTCTTCTAGCCCTTCCAGCCGTTCCAGTCCACGGAGAAAGTCCAGGATAGAGTTGGTATGTGCGGGGACAGAAAGGTGCAGGCCCAGTATGGAGAGGAGTGTGATGACGGAAACCAGATTGTCACTGATGCTTGTCTCAGTGAGTTACATGCCTCTCAAGTGCACTTGCACATACGGCCAGTAAAGTAAGAGTTAAAGGAAAGGAATGACCTACAGACAGCTACAGTATGCTAATAACCCACGTAACTGTTGTCATTGAAAACAAATTCCAATTATATATGAAGTTACTTTTTGTATTTAAAGCAAAACTTTCTCAGACAAACTTTTTACCACACTCTTTAGATCAAAATCCTATTAATCTACAAATGCAGAACTGTTCTTCAAGTACTAAGTAGGTCAGGCTTTTTGCTGCACAAACACCACCATGCCGCTATAAACCCAGCTGCTTGTGGGATGTCCTGCAGAGCATAGCCTGAGCCCACATGGCAGAGATTTAAAGAAGTACACACTGTGAAACCTTTCCTTGATCTTTCATTAATCTCAACCTCTTTTTCTCCTGCCATCCCCTCACTACTCTTACTGTCTGCTTCTCCGTTCAATTAAATTATCGGGAAAATCGGGAAAATGCTGTATTGGCACACAAGAGTGCCAAAGCAATTAGTTACGTCTTCTTTTTTCCCTTCCCCCCTTGCTATCCCTGCCACTACTTTTTGTTGTTTCTTTAATGTCTTTCTTTTCATGACCTCAGATTGCAAGTGGGCCTACTGTGGAGATGGCTACCGACATGAAGGCATGGAGGAGTGTGATGGAAAAGACTTTGGTTATCAGACGTGCAAATCCTATCTTCCTGGGTATGTTTGCTGCCAGCATTCAGTCCACTTATTTATGTGCATTGAGTTGCTATTATGAGCCAACATTTCACAGAGGTCCTCTGTGCCAGGATTACACAATGCAGTTCCTTCTGCAGGTATGATTAATCTTGGGATTGTGTAGGTCACTTGAATGGACTGCTGTACTTTTTGCTGTGTTTATAAACCCATCCTAATGGTATATTTGTAGAAGGGTGTTTAAAGCTTCTTATATCACACAACTCTGCATGCTTTTATGCATTTATGCTGAATAGTTAGATAGTTAAATACATATTCCCTTTCTTGAGAGTTTGATGAGAGGATCAGTATCACTCTCATATCTGTTAGATACATATTTGGTGGTGCCAGGAGATGCTAAGCTTAGCATACAGGACTGTAAGCAGGGGGGGGAAACTAGCTGTCCAAAAGTAAACATAATTCTACTTACTAGCCCTTCTAAAGCTCTATAATTAACATATTTGTTTTATCCTTATAAATCACTAAGCTTCTTGTGACTCACTGCCCCAGGCAACAAATAGTTCCAGCAAATAAAACCACAACTTGCTTTGCTTTTACTTATTAAACAAACAAGTTTGATGTTTCCAGTTTTTATGCTAAGCTAACCTAATTGCCTCTCAGCTCTAGTCTCTGTACTTACCACACAGACATGAAAGTGGTATCAATCTATGCATCTAACTCTCAACAAGAAAGCAAATAAAAATATTTCCTCAAAATTTTGAACTATTCCTTTAAAAAAAATAAAACTGTGTGAATTTAGGTAGCGAGTTAGGTATACACTTATCAGTGAGTTGCACTCATGAATAATGTTCTGTGTCTTCCGCAGATCCTTTGGGCAGCTCAGATGTACTGAATCTTGCCTCATTGACTCTACTGGCTGCAAGTACTTCACCTGAAATGGAAATGTTTTAAAAATGGCCACATTGCAACTTTGCAGCCTGTCTTTACGATTACAGGGCTTATACTTCAGATTCCCCCTGAGGTCTTGCCCTCTCCACCCCCTCCCTAAAAAACGAACTGATGGACTGAGAGAGTACTAAGGGGAAGCGCTTGTGTCTGCTCTGAGCCAAGAAAAGTTGCAGGAGTCAGCTTTGAATCGACTGTCCCCCCTGGAGGTTTGAATCTTTTATGGGCCTCAGGGAGCTCCTTGCGACTGTCACACCATCGGCTGTAGCACTGTTATGAACATTGGTGATGGTGGGGAACTGTTTAACGATTTAATGATTGTATCATATAAAGTAGTTACAATGTGTATGACTTGCTGACTGTTAATGCAGAAATAAGCTGAACTTCTTCTTCTAATGAGAAAAAGGAAAAAAGAAAAAAGAGCCTTTTCCGAAGAGGCAATAATTCTATATGTACTGTAGTAAGCAAATCAGGGGTGTGTAAATGTTTTTATTCCAGTGCAATGCATTACAAAACATATATTTATGAAGTACAATGCTGTGTTATTGCATGTAAATGTGTTACGGTGCACAGTGGACTGCTTTAACCAGTGCTGTAGATGTACCAGTCAAAGTGTGGCCCTTTTGAAATGAATGTTAAAACACCCGACAGAAAGAAAATGAATGTCATACTGCAACAGGAGCCAAAAAAAGAATACGTGATTATTGTAGCAGCATGAAGAAACTGCTCCGTCACTTCGAATACGATCAAAACTAAATCAGAAAATATATAACCTGCCTGCATGATTGTAAATTTCATAAAACACTGTAGATTAATAAAGATTACACAGTTCTGAGTTCATTCAAAAATTCTTTTTTTTAAAGGGGGATTGTGTGGGTGGGGTTTATGGCAAGAGCAGCCAATCAGAGGAAAACTTCCTGCAACAACGTACATGATGAAACGTCCCTGCCACGTACAAAGGAGATCAGCTGCCTTGTTGCTGTTTCTGCACATTTGTTACTAACTTTTTCTAGCTGTCTGCTCGTCCTGCTGTTTCTCCGGAGGTTTGAGTGTGTCGGTCGGTATGCTGCTGAGTGTGCTGAGCTGCCTCTGCTCCTACCTGCTGCTGTCTGTCAGCGGGGGGAAGGTGCCTGAGGCTGAGGTGCAGATTGAAGTCATGCACAGACCTTTTCTCTGTCACCGAAAATCCAAGTATGGAGACCTCGTGCTGGTGCATCATGAGGGATACTTAGAGAATGGGACCATGTTTCACACCACGTATGTTTGACACAGTATTTTAAATTAATGCGAATTTCAGGTAAGATAGTACAAGTTAATTTCTCACTCAACACGCAACTTTTTTAAAGGGCCAGTTCACCCAAATTAGAAGAGGACGTATTCCCTCTCATTCCTCTAGTGGTCTCTATCTGTGTGGATATCTTTGCTATTATGTGATGAGGGTTTGAGATTCATCTCTTAGAATTTTAATTTTAACATTTTTTAACTACTTTTTGCAAACTTCAGATGTATATTTTTACCGAAAAAAATCTCCTCTGTTTTACTGGGGGCCACAGATGTCTATTATTATTGATATGTATTTGATATGTATGCATGAGACCTGCAATGATTAGATGATTAATTGATCAGTTGCCAACTATTTTGATTAGCAGTCATTTTTAAAAGAAAAGTATGTTGAAATTCTCAGATTCCAGCTTTTCAAATATGAGTATCTTCTGGTTTATGACTGTAGACTATACACACTGACATTTAAAGTAAGATAACTCTTGCAGGAGAAGTAGGAAGTTAAAAGCTCATACAAAGACGTCTAAAATCCCAAGACAAGATAAACAGAATTACATTACGTAAAAATGTCAGAGACAAACGTTGTATATCAAAATGTTTGTATCAAACCTTTGTTTTGTAAGTAAGTTGAACTGAGCCTTTAATTTCTGAGTATTGTGAGAAAATTCTTTTCTTCTCATTTCATCTCAAAATTGTGTTTTTTAGTATAATATCAATGACAAAAAGAAATGCAAAGTTTTTTAAAATGTTTAAATATGTTTGACACCATAATGTTAACATTAATTAATAATGATTACATACTATTTGCATTGCAAAGTGTTGAAACAGCCAGCAGAGGTTTGTAACTGTTCGCTCTTTCTACATCTGTCCATCTACCAGTCGAAGCCATGGTGACAAGGATGCGGTGTGGTTCACACTTGGCATCAAGGAAGTGATAAGAGGCTGGGATAAAGGCCTGAAGGATATGTGCTCTGGAGAGAAGAGGAAACTCATCGTACCTCCAGCCCTGGCCTATGGGAAGGAAGGGAGAGGTGCTTCTTTTTTTTTTTTACACATGCATGTACAATAAAGCTCACTATATCCTGTGCTAAAGATGCATGATTCTGTCTTCTTATAAAAGCAAGTGGTTTTACAAACTGTGTTATTTATATTGTGCATGTTTGTATGTTAAACTGCATTGTTTGAATGGCTCTTTAGGACACCCGCAGTGAATGAACTTGTCATTCAGTAATACTAGTCCACTTTATGTCAACATGGAGCATGTGAACAATGCTAAGCTTCATCCTGGTAAGCAGACACCACTCTGATCAGTAACATCTAACCCTCCTGCACCTTACTAACCTTTGCCATGACAACAAAAACATGATTGACTTGATATGACTAGTAATGTTGTTTTTTCTCTTAATACTCACAAAATGCTTTCTAACGTATTCACTCAGAGGTACCAGAATTCCTGCAGCACTAACCAACCCATCTGTTTGTCCATATTGAAGCACTTATAGAAACTTGTAGAAACCTCAGGTGATATCAGGTCTTCTGTCATGGTCAGGTAAAATCCCTCCTGAGAGCACCCTGACCTTCATCATCGAGCTGCTTGAGATCAGAAATGGGCCAAGGTCACATGAGTCCTTCCAGGAGATGGACCTCAACAATGACTGGAAGCTCTCCTGGACTGAGGTGCAGACAATGACTGCATTATGATTTATTTAGTAAAACATTTTCTTTATTCTTTAGTTGAATCCCCATTAGCTTGCACAAAGTGGTTGTAGTCTTGCTGGGGCCCATACAACAATGACAAGAAAAAACAAGAAAAAGGTAAACAAGCCATTAATAAAGATCAGAATATAAATGAAATAACAAGATAAAAAAGCAGATAATACATATTTACAAAAAGATAGTCAAAGAAAATAGAAATCAAAACGGTTCCAAACCTCAATAATTAAAAGTAACATCTACATAACTATAAGAGATGAATCTGCCTCTGGTTTCCAGTCTTAGTGACACTTATAGCAATCTCGCCACTGGGCTACTTTCCCTAGGTCAAATAAAGATGATGTCAAATAATAAACAGACCAGTTATGCCTCATCCATCATAATTTATAATATTTAATTGTAGTTGAAACAGACCAATCACAGAGCCCATCAGACTGTCGGACATCAAAATCAGTTCATAACAAGTAAATCATAGTGTAGGAAGAAATTAGGAAGATGCAGAAGCACATTAAAGTATTAATATTCTGGTAGTACAGTGGTGATGTAATTGTATGTAAAATGCTGTAATCTTTTTACATGGTTGTTAAAAATGAACAATATGAGCTTTATGGAAATCTGTGTAGCCAAGGATTCAAGTTATTGTATTTTATACTGCAGGTATATTATTTTAATTGAAGATATAATATAGTTATATTAAGGGATTGACACTATAATTTGGCCCAAATTGTAACCTGAGGCCATTTCCATTTAGTGTCTCATTTTAGACTTTCTGTATTATGTAAAGGAGGAAACTAGAAATGTGTATCAGATATGCAATTTTTGTCTGTTTTTCAACATTTATCATGTGTTTGTTGCTTCAGTCAGTGTTTTCTTTCTTCAGCCACTCTGTCTCACTCATTTATTTCCTGCTCTCTCCCTGCCAGGTGAAAGAATACCTGAGGAAGGAGTTTGAGCGTCACGGCTACCCTCCCAATGACACACTGCATGAGAACATGGTGAAAGATATTTTTGCCAGAGAAGACGAGAACAAAGATGGCGTCATATCCTCCAGAGAGTTTACTTACAAACATGATGAACTTTAAATCCACTTCCTGTGCTGCTTCTCACTCACTCATCCACTGTCTTCCAGTTTTCATTGATGTGTGGTGGAAATACTTTGAGTTTTATAGCGAGGATTCTCTCAGGTAACCTATTTCACTTTTACAGAAGAATTGTGTTTGTGTGGTGAGTGACTCTTGAACCCATCCTCTGTGAAGATTTAAGGGTGGGCTTTGAGCCAAATTTTGTTTCTGTAATGTTTCTAGTGATTCTTAATTTTGGCAGACATTTGCATTTATGTGTCTACTTCTGTAGGAGATTATGAATGGCAAGCTGCCAATTTTGCATCTTTTGGGACCACAATCAGCTCAGCATTTCTGACTGAAGAAATTTAAAAACTTTTATAGCACATTTACATTTAGAAGAATTGGACCATGATACTACAACTTCCCAAGAACATAGTGGCAAAGGAGTGAATGCTTGTACTGACAGCACATCATGTTGGCAGGTAACATAAGATGATAATTGTTGCTAAATTTGGCGGTGGAATTCCCCTTAAGTGAAATTCAGTGTTCATTTCCTTTACAAAATGTTTCATTGTATTTGGTGTATTTGGAGAGAAAGAGAGTACCTTATGGCAGACGTGGTGACTTGCCATTGGAAAAGCAGGTGTAATAATAACATAACATCTTAGCTCCATTTAAGTGCTCCCAGTAGGAAACTGAGGCTGTTATTAATGTTGTTAGGGACACCTGTGTTTGACCTTTAAAGTCAAACTAACTGTGAGAAAGATGCATTGCACACACATGCACTGAAATCTGTGCTGAAAGGATGTATTGTTCAGCTCTATCCCACTACATCAAGTGCAGTTTTATTCTATTCTAACAAAGATCCTAACATTGAGTTTATAGTAGTCTTCTTTGTGTTAATAATGAACAATTCTATCTACAAAATATAATCCAGAGAAAAATCATCTAAAAAAACAAAGGAGATTAATGTATCTGTACATTTTTAAACAATGTACTAATGGCTGTTTTGAGGGTGGATTTCTATCATGTTAAGATGTCAAGACTCAACTCAGTTAGCACATGATTGCTCTTTTCAGGACATATTTGTATATTCATTTCAATTGTCAAATCAATGTGATCAATAAAGTGACTACATCAACTTTTTAAAAACAAACTCAATACTGTGTTTTATTTGGTGGTTGCACCTTGCAATATTTTATAAATTGAACCAGCAGGTGGCACTGTCTTCACATGTGTTAGGAGAAAGGAAACTGTATACCTCATTAATTTTCAATTCTGAAGACAGGGATGCTTTCCCATAATCTTCACAATGTCAGTGATCTTTATGTTGCATTTTATGTTACACTTTTATAGATTTTTTTGATAATTTTTTATAAAAACAATAAACACACATAAACACAAGAGGGCACAACAGTATGTGTACAGTTTCATGAAACCCTGAGGGCTGTATACCTTGCTGTTTAAGCGAATACTTAAAAATACACTGGCAAATTTTGTCCGGCTTAAAGGCTTACTTGTTGCAAACCAGCCAAACAACAACATCTCCTGCCAGTGTTGGCTATATAGAAAAGAGAGGAAAACAGATACAACTTCTTGCAAGAATTGTTCCGCGCGAGCACCAAAACATTAATTTAAAAAGGTAGCAATATTGGAAAATGTCAAACATTTACACAAGTGGTTAAACAGTATCTTCTTGTTTGGGGGTGGAAAACTGCTTTACAAGCATTAATCTGTGTGTTTAAAAATGTTTGAGTTACATCCAGACTTTAAAAGTTGTACTATATAGCATACATCATGCTAAAAATGCATTTTCTTCTATACTATATGGAAATACTGAATTGCTCAAACTGTGTCAAGAGTCATTTTAAGTATAGCTACTGGAGGACACTGTCCCTGCAGTGTGAATGTGTGTGTGTGTGTGTGTGTGTGTGTGTGTGTGTATGTGTGTGTAGAGTGTGTATGTAGCTCACGAGTAGGGAGAGCCCTCCTCTCACACACATTCAAAACATTCCACACTGGAAACAGTCAGAGGTCACGTAGTCAGAATACGGCGGGACACAGTTTGACTCACATGCACACACCAACACACACACACACATAGAAGCTGCATCCAAACTAAACAAAGTCCTTGGCTGTCGTCTTATTGTCATTCATATCCAGGAGAGGAGTAGGAGGAAGATTGAAGTCCTTGACTCGTGTGGGATAAGGAACAGGGCAAGGCTTTAACTCATCTGAGGTGTGTCCTTATCCCAGGTGGTTTGGGGTTCACTGTAATAAGATAGAGGAAAAATTAAGAAAAGGACATCACAGCAGAGACTAGGGCAGTATTCAGTGTATTGAACTGCTACCTCTGTTTTCTTTGCTGGGGTAGATCCGAGGGAAAGGCTTGAATTCATCAGGAGGTGGTAAGTCTTCTACAGGGTGGAACTGGAACTTGGATTCAAAGTCATCTGCAAGGTTAGAGCAAAGATGCCATTAGAGGCTGACTTTTTGTCGAATGCTACTTTAGCTCTTCCTCTCCACTCCAGCTAGACAACTTTCATCAAGGGCCCAAAACTGTCTCTTCAGGAGACAGTGGCTTACTTTCCATCATTCTCTTAAAATTAAGACAACAAATATTTTTCTCTCCTCTTTTCCTTCACCCTTACAAGCATATTCTACCATGACAGGGGTATTGGGCATTTAATCTGAATAACTACATTTTTATACAGTAAAATGCTAATCTCACCCAGACTGTGCAGGTGTCCATTCCTGAGACTGGATGGGGGCAGCGGAGGAGGTGGTGGAGGGGGAGGAATGCGATTGGTCAGCTCAGTGGTGGGTGAACGTGCTGGAGGAGCTGGAGGAGGAGCCAGACGACCCACACCTGTCAACAAGGGAGACAAGACGACTGTCAGTCACCCGCAATATGATCTTTAACATGAAAAATACATCTAAATCTGATATGCTGTTCTCTAATCCCAATCCCAATTGAGACTGCCAAGCCACACTCACACTTTTTTCTTTATCTGACAAAAAGTGTTGTTTTGGATGTTGCTAAAAAAGTACAATGTTTCACAACACGCATGCTTTCTTTAATGACAGGCTGCAGCAGATGCCACAGTTTCAAACCACTACTTGGTTCAGTCACATAAAAGACGCTAGCAATTACTACATATCTTTCTACTACTGTTTTTTTCTTTGTTTATATAGTATTTTATGTGTATTATGTGTGGCTTTTTTTCATGAAATTATCTATAATTAGTAATGTAAGAAATATGATTATATCGTGCCATAAACAAACCATATTTGTACATTTTTACATGTATGTGTACAATAGATTCTTTAAAATGATGCTGTTGTTTGAACCTCTCAGATGAAAAATCGTCAACTATTGTTTTGAAGTGAGCTGTCTCACTCTTCTTTTGTACTTTTGTTGTCATTCCTGCCTCCGTTTTACTGCTGCAGGCTGTGCATTGTGTTTGAAGGTATCCCTTTTTATGACTATGAATAATGCAGATTGATGAAATAAGAGAAACTGTGTTCACCTACCTGCGCTTCTGGGCACAGCAGGTGGCCGCCGGGTAGGGGCGTTGCATGGGTATGAGGGTGGTAGAAAATGCATGGTCGGGGAGGGCACTGGGGCTAACTTGGGTGGTGGAGGGGGCAGGGTGCTTGGACAGCTGGGGGTGAAGGAGGCAGGTAGAGGGGGGGGAGGAGGTGGGGGAGGAGGTCCCATTGGGCTGTCCCGCAGGATGGGGAACCTAGACGGTTCAGAATGGGCAGGGGAGGGGAGTGGAGGGTAGAAGCAACCTGAGGAGCGGTCACCTGGGACTGTGGAGGGAGATATGTAGGGTGGAGGAGGAGGAGGAGGAGTAGAGGGGTGGGAGATGGAGGTGTGGTGGGAGTGCTGGATGGGGAGCCAGGTGGGCTTTGTGACTGTGCATGGAGGTGGAGGGGGAGGGCAGGAAGGGAGAGGTGGAGGCTTGTTGGCAGGCCGGTCCTGGAAGGCTTGAGGCGGGGGAGGTGGGGGAGGAGCAGAGGGAGGGACAGGTGGAGGTGGAGGAGAGGCAGGGAGAGGAGGAGGGGGCCTGCTGCTGTGAGAGGGGGAGGGAGGGGCAGAGGACGAGGGAGCAAGTGGATGGTAGGCGACGCTTTCTCGCTCCGTCGTCCTGTGAGGCTCATGGATGCTGCTCAAGTCTGCTAGTGCAGGCGGGTTCCAATGCGGCTTCATGGAAGCTGATGAGCTTGAACGTGACACTTCAATGCACGCACGCACACACACACACACACACACACACACACACACACACACACACACACACACACACACACACACACACACAAGAGAAGAGACAAATTCAGAAAATACCACAAAATATGTCAAAAATACAGAGATCTAGTGAGATCAAGACATTTTCTACCAACCTGGAGTCTTGCCTGCTAAGTCTCTTTGACCTATAGGCCTAAGAGTGGGAAACCCTCCAGCAAAGAGCCCACCTAAAGAGGGCCCCATGGGTGACATCCCTCCTGATGAACCCTGAGAAGCACCAACACAGCTGGACACATCTCCAGTGCTAGCCTTGACATCTGGGGAACAACACACATACACACACATCACAAGTGAGCATTAATTTCATGAATGTCAGTGGCCGTTAGCTTTCATTTTTGTGATAATGTTGTTCTTGAAAGGCTTCAGGCAGGATCATGAATACATTTTTTCACCACCCAAATTAACTGATCTCCCTGAGGGACAACTTTACATTTCATGAAAGAAAGCCGACTATTCCAACCAGTCTGGCTCCACACATGTAACTGACATCGCCACTTATAATATACTGGCCAATGGACAGATCTTTCACATGTTACATAAAACAGTGGAACATAATGAGTTCAATGACACATTTTAAATGTGAAGAATGCAACAGTATTAACATGTGGTAAATACTGTATGGATCAAAATCTGAAAAAAATTATGTATCAGCTACACACAAATGTTTTTAAGAAGTTGAAATATTTCAAATTGGGCATTTTCTGGGTCACGTTAGGAGAAGTCATTAAATCTTTGACTAAAATGAAAAAATATTTATGATGTTTTTACTGCTCTTAAATGTAAAAATGGGTCAAATATGACTCTGGACATTATGAAAGGGTTCATTCATTGACTAATTGAGCATACAACAGAGCCTTTTATCATAACAGACACTATGGTATGATGTGAATGTTTGTGAATGTTTGTGACTGAATACATAAAACAATAAAATATTTGTATAACTTTCCAGTCTTTTCTGTTAGCATAGAGTGTAGTACAGATATAATGTGTGTCTTGTCTATTGTGTTTCCCACCATATACAGTGGTTTCCTATAGTGTCTGCATCCTTATCTACTATAGGGAATTCCTTCCTGAAGTGTGCTCTCAGTGTGTGAGTGTGTGTCTATGCTCAAATATAGCCCAGAGAAAAACAACTTACCCCCAGTGAATTATACAACTAAAGTCTGTCTCTTCCCTCCTGTTTTTCTCCCTCTTCCCTCACTTTCTTTCATCTCTTATCTCTTCTCCTCCTGCATCTCCACATACAAATACACATTGTTGAATCTCCCATTCCATATTCTTCACTCTGAGAATGACTGGATGGTTTGTCTTAACGTAGACTGAGTGTGTCTGTGTCTGTGTGCTTGTAGGGTGGTCAAGTTATTCTTCTTACTATCGACAGCAGGGGCACTGCGGTCGTTGACATGTGTGACTTTCTTGAGCCTGGCTCCTTTCTGGATGTCGGCCAGCAGGGCATTTCTTCCACCTCCTCCTCCACCAGACTGCTTAGGAGGATCCAATGGACACTGCCACATAAAAGAGACAATACAGCAATTTTAAAAACATATATAAAAACATATATAATATATATAATGTGGCCTATATCTAATCTTGACTCTCTACCACAGCACAATCATTACCCCTAATATTCAGTCTTAAAAACATGATATAAAAATGAATCAACAAATGTTTTGATAATAAATATCAAAAATGCATTTATTTAATTGCATTTGCTGACTCCAACTTCTCAAGTATGATGACATGCTGCTTTTCTTCATGTTATATCACTGTAAATTGAATACTTTTGAGTTTGGTTGAGTTGGTCAGACAAATCAAGCTGTTTGACATTGTGCTGCTAAAAACAGTCAATACAGCACCAAAGCAATAATGGAATAACTTTACCCAGTACTCAAAAGTAGAAAACCCATTGCTATTTCTCGCTTTTTCATTTTTCATATTATCTCAAGGGCCCTTTTTCATAGAGAAGGTCTACACTGTACTCTTTAATTTACATAGACCCAACATTCCCCCATTAGCAAGCACTTTATGACAGTGGCAGGGAAAAACTCCTTTAACGGTAAAGAAACCTCAAGCACAAATGGGCTCTAGGTGGGCCAACATCTGCCAGATGCCATATTACTGCTGGGTTATTTGCCCAAACTAAAATCATGGTGTTGTTGTGAACTGCTATAATCTAGTAGAGCTATTTTAAAACTTAAGCATCACTATTGTCACTGGTTCATTGTCTCTGACTCAAACTGGGTCCATTTCCAACACAGTGGACACTGTATTTAGTGTGTGATTATTTCTAAAGATATTTTCTGACATTTTACAGGGTAAACAATTAAGAGATTAATTAAAAAAATCAACATTTATTGTTCATGACAATAATCCTCAGTTGCTGCCTGACAAAGGCCAATGGATAGGAGGCAAAGAAAGAGAGGCAAGGGCAAGAGAAAAAGAAGGTTAGAATATGCCTCTTACTTACATAGACAAATTCACAGCTCATTGTTTAACTCACATACCCAATTTGAAGAAGGGCTATGACTTTAGAAACTAGCTAACTCTGCAGCATGGCAGCGGCAACTCATTTAACATGAGGACACTGTGATATTGCAGTGGAAACATAACACTCTTCTGCCACTGAGAGTCTGCTGGCTGCCCTACACTATGTGTGTGTGTGTGTGTGTGTGTGTGTGTGTGTACTACCTCGATCAATAATGCAAACAGCCGCTAGGTGTTTGGTTGATGGTCAGTGAGAAGGACACAAGCAAGTGTTTACAATTGCGTGAGAGATAGTTGGAGGCAGAGAAAAGCACACAGTCTTTGGTACCTGTGGCAGGGCAGTGCTGGGCGGTGGTGGTGGAGGGGGTGCCAGTGGAGGCGGAGGGGGAGGAGGTGGAACTGGCATTCCTAGGTCTCAGATACCTGTAGAAGACAATGCATATACTATAACATAGTTGCCATCCTTTTCTCAAACTGCAGCCACTGACAAACTTCTAGCTTTCTTTACTCCTCCATGTTAGAAGCTGCTACTGTTTAAAGGCCCACATTCTACGACCTCTTCCCCTCTTTCCCTGAACAGGAAGAGCTTTCACCACCATGCAGCGCAAAACAGGAAACAGTGAGTGCTCCATCCTTTCCAGAGAAATTCGACACACATCCCCCCACCCTCTGTCCTCCTCGTCTTCCCACAATGCCCTGTGGTGGGGACTTGGGAGAAGAACAATAGCGAGTGTTGTGCAAAAAGTAATAGACCCCTACCCTTTAGCCCCCTCAATCACCAAAGGCCTTCACTGAAGTTAACGTCTTAACTGGATGAAAAACACATTAAGGAAACTCCACAGGAAAATTCTACAGAGTGCAAACACATTGTTCTGTTTTCTCATACTTGCTGTCGTCAACAGCAAGTATCAAAGCACACAAAATATTGAAACAAAGTAAAAAACCACCAGTGTCCACTAACAATTTGCTAAGAACAGCTCCTGTCCAGGATTATGTCACCATGCTTCAATTTCCGTCATTGTTGTCAGCAACTTGGCTGATAAATTATCCACAGCAACAGTCACTCAGACCTCCACCCAACTTCTTGACATCATAAATTCTTGAGGAGCTGTCTTCCATGTCTGTGAAGGACTGGAAACAGCCTGAGGTTTGTGCACATTCAGTCCTCTGTGGAATTTGCACATGCTCCTGTTAGCAATTTAATAAAACACAGAACAGAACCTGTTTTTGTTGAATCTCTATGTAACTCATGCTTTATGCTTCCTGTCCCTGCAGCTGGCAGACTGTCCTGCATGGCTATTTCTATCTTTATATCTGTGTCAAGCGTCTCTGTGACACTGCCAGTCTAAGTCTTTAAGGGGGGGGCACTGGTTAGCTGAGCTCTCACAGAACAGGTGGGACACAGAGCGGAAATGCACCTCTTGCACCAGTTGTTTGTTCTCCTTTGACCTGTAGAACATGTTGTTCCTTGTGAAGAAAAGAAGATCTTACATGACAATCACAAGCAGCTGGAACCAGCAGCTGCTGCAGCCAGAACAAGTGATTCACACACTTTTTATATCAAAGAGATATACAAAGACTTCATGAGACCAAAGAACCCTGGTTGAAGCTATATTCTTATTGGAGGGTGTGTGACTTGGGGATACTGAAACTTCATGAATCAGTGGACTGGGTGTAACGTTTAATGCACATTATTCTATTCTGGAGACGCCAGGCCCTCTTCAGCACCTCAAAAGTCATAACATCATTTTATTACCTTAATATTTCATGACGTTTCCTAATTTTATGAGAATTGCTTCTAAACATGACATATATAAACTGTTAACATGTTGCGAACATCTGCTATAGAAAATGACCTCAGTTTGGGAGCTCATAGACTCCAGCTGTACATGGTACATTAATGCAACCGATATGCTCTATATCACTTTCTGGTGTAGTGCTTTTGAAGCATTATTACACCTCCCAAATATGTCTATTCCAATGTCTGTTATTGGAGTTTTACAGTATAACATAATATGTATAACCTCTGAGCCCAAACATAATAAGTAACCTAACTATGTACACCATATATTTCTTTGTCAGTTTTATCAATACAGGAGTTTTCATGAATGACATATGCAACATTAAATAATTCGTTATTTGGTTAATGCTTTATGTCCATTTCCATATTTTGTCATATTCTTCAAATGTGCAAGGTCAGCTTAAAGCGAAGGAAACATTTAAACATTGGTTGATACAGTTTATTACTAATATTTTTACACCAGTGGGGTCTGTGGGACCCCAAACACTGAAGAAGTAAAGTCAATGCCACCAAAATACAAAACAGCATATTTTTCCTTGTTAATATGCACTCCTGGCACGACGGTTTGTTTGATACCACAATGAAAGCCCAGAAATTAGATAATACATGTATTATTTAGTCCTTTAAAGTGTAATGTGGCAAAACTCCACCTATCCACTGTAATAGAAATGCTGTGAAACAAGACCTAGACCCAGGTACATTTGATGCACCATGGTGCTCGACAAACACAACTCGCTGTAATCAGTTCTCGTTGAAGGCTGTCTTATCTTTACACATTTCATGGCACACTTTTGTAAGAATAAGAACACCTGTCACATACATGTGTCCATGAATTGAATGATAAAGAAAAGTAGAGAATTAGCCCGTAGTAGTTTGTCTTACCTTCAGAAAGTAAGTAAAAATCCACCTGTTTGCAGAGAAAGCTTCAGTGAGAAGGAGCGCAGCAAACTGGACTCATAGTGCGCTCCTCTCAGCTCAGCAGGTTATTTTTAGTCAAATGGGGACACCACTTCAATACTTAAACACTGAGCTCCTGTAAACACTTTCAGTGAGTTTCAGAGAGTTTCACTTTACTTCACAATTGTGTCGATACTGAAGAGGCAGCAAACATGCAACTATGATCTCTTACACAATGGTCTCTTTATGGTTCTGGCTGTTTATTCCCCTGCGAGCGCACTGCTGGAGGCGAGCAGCTCAAGGCCACACCTTTACAGCCCCACACTCAACCCGGGACCAATGGAGAGAGAGAGAGTGGGAGGACGCTTGGCTCGTCATCAATTCATCCTCAAGTTGCTAAGAAACTTGCCCTCACCTTGAATTACACCTGTGCAATAAAATAAGAATTACGCATGAATGTGAAATGGTGCTGACGTTTGCACACTCCATGCATTTTTTCCCAACACAATTCAGTTTTACTCAGTTCTAATTTTCGGCATGATGATGGTAGAACATTATCGCTCCCTTGTGTTCAAAATATAACATTGCAAATAATCCTTATCCGAGCCGCCCTGTGTCTCTTCCACTTATTGTCTTATCATCAACAAGCTAGTGAGAGATATTTGTATGATATTAATGTTTTCAATTTGAATATCACAGTGCATCAGTTATCATACTGCTGCAGGCACACACTCAAACACACACAAGCCCCCCCCCCCTTCTCTCTCTCTCACTCACACACACACACACACACACACACACACACACACACAAACTTTAACAGTGACAGGAATGCAGTGACACAAGCGTGCTCCTCCCTTTACCTGACAGAGCAGTATCATTGAGGCTTAAGTTTGACACACGATGCAGATGCTATATAAATAGCACTTATCTGTTGTAATTGCCTTTTCTTTACAATGTGATAATCATACATTAGGGCCCACTTTCCAGTTAAGTGATAACCAGGCACCAACACAGCTGCAAGGAGGAGTAATAGGAGCCTGCTGCACCTCTGTTTCCAGTTAAAACTGTTAATTCAATTCACATGAATTGAATTAACAGTTTTAACTGTGAAATGTCTCATTTATATGTACATTTCCTCCATGGCACATTGCTTTGGAGAGAAGATTTGATTGTGATTAGATAAGGTTATAAAACACACTCACATATAGCAGTTGTCAGATTTATTTCTCAGATTTTTGCCTTCATTTCATTTTCACAGATGATATAAAATACAGTATTCCTACATACTGCACAAAGCAAACTACATTAGAGACCGGATCAGACTTCCATAGCATATCATGGCCATAGCTCATTCAGTTGGATACAACAATATCTTCTTACTTCATTGTCAGTAGCTTAGGACCTATTATGTTGTATAAAATATCCTTCATACAAATTATTTATATATTTAGCTGGCAAGTGTTTACTTCTTCTCATCCTAATTACATTTGTGCATCTGACTAAAAGCTGCTTACAAGCATTCTTTAATTTCTTCCAGTATAGCAGATTGTTTCCCCACACATAATAACATAAACATCCTTCAAATAATCCTTTAGAATCATTATATTTGTAAAAACATTGGTAAAAAGGAGCATCCTTCATTCACACACACACATATATTAATCTTATTACTAGAGTCATGTTAGCATCTTATGAAAAATATTTTCCTGAAGCATATCACACTTTTCTTAAGTATTCCCAAGAATGTGCACTTGTTTTTGGGATTGTATGTTATTCTATGAAAGAGGTAAACTGTAGTAGAGTAACTTCATTTCGGGGCCCTAAAGTGCTTACTGCATCAATGCATTACTATATTTTTTTCTGGGCTTTTTTGTGGGATAATAATAGCTCAATAAACATCATGTGGAATAAATAAATATTCCATTTTAAAGTCACTTATCATTCTGTGGTCTTCAGGCACAGTCCATCAATAGAGGTCCAAATTTTCCAATATTTCTTGTCTTATTTAAACAGCTACACTGTAAGTTTACCACATAACCTCATTCCTGCAGTATTGGGCTAAACATTAAATGTTCTTTGTCTTCTTCATCTTCAACAGCATAAAGTGGACCTCTTGATATGCCTCAAGAGAATAAAGCATCTTCATGTAACAAGCATCTTCATGTACTCCTCACCATCACCGTCTGTCTTCTTTCCCCGCTGCTGCATTCTCTGTGTCTTTCTCCTCTATAGGAAGGCTTGAACGCACCTTCCTCTTCTCTTTAAATCGACCTGAGCGGGACACCTTCATGTTTCTGCGACATGTCTGCTCGTTGAAGACTGACTGCAGGAGTGAGTCGTCATAGGTTTCATCACTGATGAGGCTGGAGTTCTTGTTGGACTCTTGTTGAGACTGAGACTGATCACCAGTGGCCTTAGAGGATGCTGGTGCGGGGTCTTTTGGCCTCTCAGCCTGTTGTGCAAAAGGGTCAAAGTCTGCGCCAAAAGTGTGGGCTGAACCTGTGTCCTTGGAGCCTCCACTCTTCCTCTTTGGCAGGAATGCCTTCCACCATGGGGTCCTTTCAGTCATCTTTGGGCTGGAAGAAGGTAAAAATGTCATCAGTATTTAGCTGTAGTTGTAATATTGTACTCCAATATTATTGTAACAGATCTAATTTCATCTGTGAGGTAATTTTATCAGCTGTCTAAGTGTGTCTAAGCTTCGAACAGGGTTACTTAATGTTCTATATGGTGAAACATCAAAATATACCTTTAAAATATTCGCAATACTGTCTGCCATATTTGCCCTCTCGATATTTGAATGTGCTTTGATTTAATTCACTTTGATAACCATTTTTCTACTGGTGAGAGAGCTTCTTACCAACAAATCCTGTGAATAACCAGTGTAACCAAGTTTAGCCTCTCTGTAAAACTGGTTTAATGAGTCGTGAGAACTTAAGAGCAAACCCAAGCTGTGATTCATGAGGGAACAATGCGCCAAAAAGGTTCTCCTGATCCCTTACCTGAGACAGAACAGATGATGAGGACACTTTTAACGACCCAAACCAAGAGTAGGTGATAAACTCTTGATCACGCAGAGAAATGAAGGCACAGGACGGATCAGTGTCCTCTTCTTCAGCACTGGAGCACTTCCAACAACTGTGACAGCAATCCTTCAAAGGGTCAGAGCAGTATCCATTTTACGCACGGGTAGACTGTCTTGTCTCCAAACATCTCCCACCTCTAAAAAGTTAACTTTTTCCTCTATTCCTCCTGTCAAATATCTCTACTCTTCTTCGGCTATTCTCCAGAAACGTGCGGGTGATACATTTATATGGACAGGCTTTCGGCTACTGAACCAGCAGGTTTCCGCCTCCGAAACTCTCATCGCGAAGCACCTGTGCGCACTTCTGATTGGATGAAGAACTCAGAGTCCGTCACGTGAGAGCCGCTCAGGTGAATCCACTGCAAACGGTAGGTGGGGCTTGTGGTTGCCTGGCAGCATACCCCATGGGAGCTTGCGCCTCCTCAGTGACATTAAAGAGAAAGCCCTTTGTATCGGTGAGACCCAACCCATCCCATTGAGCCAAATTATGTTCCAATTTTTGTATGCCCATTATTTCAGGCGACAATGACGCGCATTGTCACGCAAAGGAGTGGAGTGGATTAGTGAGATGTATATTCAGTGGAGTTAATGGTAATAATAGCAACCCACCCCCTAAAGAAAGGATGTAGTGAGCAGCATGCAGTTATGGTCTGAAATATGTGCTGAATTATTTGAGGAGCGTGTGCGACAGGAAGAAGTCTGAGGTCTCCTAAAATTACATGAACACACTAGACGTGCAATTGTTGCTGTTGTAAATTCACAGTAAGTGAGGGGAAGCAGTGTGGGCTGGCGCCAGTTTCACCTGCTGAGGTACTTGTCACATGTGTTTTCTTCCGGATGCTTCTGCTGTACATTCAAGTCCAATACTGATGTCATGTTTGTTGAAAGTTCCTTTTATTTTTTTCTAGCAATTTCTCTGAGTCTCAGAATGACATACACACATGACTAGAGCAAGCTCACTTATCCATGGCCCAGATCAACTCTGGCTCAGCACATGGTGAGTACAACAGTACAACATCCGCAACCAATTATAAACATATATCCACTATACAGACACGCCATTATTTGAAAGTGGTTAAAAAATAACAACAGTGCTATTAAGTTGTATGTGTATGATCAGAAAATGTATAGCAGGGTTTATATCACCCTTAAGGATACCACTGTTACTAACCATATATAATGTGATAATTATAAGCTATTAAGAACAAGTTAGAAAGTTAGACATTACAGCAATACAGGTCTCATGTTTCTCACTCTACATGGTCACTGTAATAATCCACTATGTCGACAGTTTGTTAGTGTAAGTAATTAGTGGTGGAAAGTTACTAAGTATATTTACATAAGTACTGTACCTAAGTACAATATTACTTGGAGGAACTAATGCTACTTAATTTTTACTCCATGATGAAACTTGTGAAATATGATGAATTGTTTGTATTTTTAATTGTACAACCAACAATTGTTCAATTGTACAACCAACAATATGTGATGCTCTAGAGACCAACACCTGGAAAAGCTACAGATTAAACTGAAATTCATACTGAGGCCATCAGGATCAAATCTAATAATACAATATTTAATACAACACTCATGGGCCATTTTCCTGCACAATCAGCACTTAAACGTTTGACACTTTAAAATTACAGTACATTTGCTGGTTGTACTTACATTCTTTTACTGAAGTACATTTAAAAAATACCTAAAATGGCATATTGTACACTGTTCTATGGTTACTTTTACTTAAGTAAGTGGTACATCTGAGAGATCTTCCTGAAGAACTATTTATTATTAGCTTATAACTGAACTATAGAACAAGAGAATAATATATGTATTATAAACAGTGCCTTATTAGAAAATGTTACCCAGTTAAGAAATTTCACAGTGTATGTTTGAATTTGTAGTTAAGTGAACGTGTGAGTTAATCAATAAATGTATCAGTAAGTGCATTAGTCGTCGATTACATTACAAGTTAATTCATATCACATGACTTAACACAATACAATATGATACTACACTAAACTTTATAGTCCTCAATGAAATTTGTCTACAGCCTCATTATTAAATCATTGTATAAAACAATAAAACTTATATCAATAAGAAAAAACTCAGTTTAAAAAATATGAACAGTCTGTAGTGACAATGCATTCTTAAAACACTTGTTTGCAAGAACTAGACCAAAGGTTCCATCTCCACTCCCCTTCTTTGAATTCATACAGGCCACATTATTCACATCAGTGATTAAAATCCATCACAACCAATCTTTTTTTCAATCTTTTGTGTACATGCCAAGTTTCGAAGTGTCACTGGATCCTTGTAATTCCTAGATGTTATGCTAAGAAACGTGGTTTCTCTCCATGAACCTTTGGAATCCCTAGCCACATGGTTTCTGTGTGGGTCAGTGCCAACAGAAAATACTCAGTCTAGGCTGAGCGACAGAAACAGAGAGAGGAGGAGGGAATCAGGGAATGCCTGCTGTCTCGCCTGTCCAGACTTACAGTGAAAGTTGTTGATGCAACAGGAATGTGTGTCATACCTCTCTCTCTCTCTCTCTCTCTCGTGCACCAGGCTGCATACCTGGGGGACTCCCTCTCCTCTCATCTCCCATCCCAGTCGAAACTCTCCGAAGTCAATTCCTCGCTCCACTACACAGCATGTCTGATTGCACTTCATTCTGGGTATGTACACAGGTAGGCATGAATGGAATGGACACGCACACACTTTCTCATACATGGAAATAAACACATACATTGTAGATTATGCAGATTGTCCTACAGATAATTCCTTCAGGGGTGGAACTAATGATAATCTTCACTAACAATCAATCTGTTGATTATTTACTGATTAATAGAATAAATGTTAACGCTTTGATTAAATAAAATGTGGAAAAATGTTCATCACAGTTGAAGTTTCCTAGAACTCAAGATGATGTATTTAATATGCTTGGTTTCGCCAAGCAACAACACAAAACCCTAAAATGTTAAATTTACATGAATAAAAACTGTTTAATAAATTATTTAAACGTCAACAAAATTGTCAATTAATTAAAGAAATAAATTGGCTTATCATTTTGACACTGCCATATTTCCTAGTCACTCACATCTGAAACTGATACAGCTTCTTGTTGCTCCAAACAGCGTCATGATTAAAGGACTTTCATTTATTACATAACCCATTGGTTTTGCTCCGTCTCTCCAACTCTGACGCGTCATTCTCGCGTGATCTCGTGATGTTGCTAGTCTTTTCTGTCTGCCCCAGATCTCCCAATCAGCAGCTTTCTTCTACACAGACCACAGGCATTCTCACTGAATGTAGATCATTAACTTCAGCCACATCAGATAAAGAAAACATCCATGTAGATATCAAACTGCAGTATAAACATTGCTTTAAGATACAAATTATCTGCTCTGCACTGCTGCAGTTAAGTGTTGATAATTGGTTGGTTTAGGTTGATTATATGTTGTTTGCCTCATGCCCACTTTGACTCTGATGAACAGTCGTGTAGAAATGTTAGTTTTTTTGCAAAATTAAAGGCTGTGAATTAATCAATGTGCTCCAGTGGCTTTTGTTCTATACGGACGTGTACTGTTGTCAATATCAGATATTCTTTGACTGCCAAATGCAAAAATATACATGAATGGATTTCAGTTACTTGGAGATTTATTTTGAACCATAAATACATGATTTAAAACTGTGATTTTATTTAACTGATGTCAATAATTATTTTAATATCTACAAAAGGCCTCATCATGATTAATATCTTTGATTGATTGACTGACTGATTGATTGATTGATTGACTGATACAAAGGAAGACACATGGAGCAACTCATTCAGCTGCGCATAAATATTTGTGTTGACTCAGATGCTCTAGGTACAGAATACACGCGCCTGCCCATGCTTGAGTTTTTGTCTGTAATGACAGTAATTTGTTTGCATTACCCATGCACTGCATACGCATGAGTCTAGTAAGTCATTGTGAAATGATAAACCTGAAAATCTCTTTGTCATTGTGCAGTATTGAACAACAGGTTGAACAGAGCTGTGGTAGCCATGGGAAAGAGGGCAGGGAGGCAGCCAGTTGGACAGGTAGAGTCAGCTAGCAGAAACATTTCAAAGGAAGTGAGCGGCTACTGTATCTAATGATAGTAACGAGACACACACAGACGCACACACACACACACACACACACACACACACACACACACACACACACACACACACACACACACACTCTGGTTTACTGGCCTTCTCAGACAACACAGACCTTATTGACCCTTTAAACACTCACTACCTCTCAGGTAAATAAAGGTGTACGTTCTGGGTCACCACGGATATATTTATAGGTTAATAATGATAGAAGGGATTGTGCAAACAAAATAATACAGTTGTTTCCTCCAAGAATTTGGGTGGAGCAGGACAAGCTCCATTCTTCTAATGAATCAAGTTTCTGTGCATTGCATTGTGTGCTCATGCTTGATTTAAGGATTGCATTGTTTGGCCGGTTTGCTTCAAGTGCTTTTTGTTGAGTTATTCAACTGTGGATAAAGTGAGGCTGTTGAGATGAAACTCAGCTGAGCTTCACCTATGATCAGCACTCCGCAGACTAGAAATGAAACCCTGTGGAATGCAGAAAGGAATTTAACAGTTACATTTTCTTTGTTTATTGTGTGTGTATCGTTGTGTGTTATTCAGAGAGAAGAGCACACAGACATCAACATACTGTACAACCATGATCTCACACACACCTCTACATACATGAGTCATATCCAAACTTCATTCTTAGATCACCTAAATGAGACTGTAGTAAAAGTGATATCCTCAATTTGTTGTCATGATATTTCTATTTTAACTCAAATTTCAAATTCTGCTGACATTCCTCTTGAATTTTGCTCATTTAATTTCAAGGTTAGATAAGATTTTCCCAGCTTTGTTTGGAAAGTGATTGAACTTGAATTGCTACATTTTTTTCCAAAATTGAATTGAAATTATAAAATGTAACTACAGGCTATGGTAAATCAAAACTGTATTATATAAACACTCCTCACATAGTGTGACATGATGCTAAAAGCTTGTTTCCCCAAGATTGGGGGACAGTGGAAAGACAGTCCACCATGTTAGAGCTCTGCATAGACTTTTTCATACTGTATCTTTTCATATTTTATTGCAGCTTTGGATCTTATGCACTGTTGCATTAATTTCAGCTTCCTCACCTAAGCCCACAGACTGCAGTTGTAATGTTTAAACTTTTATTTTTTAGTTTAATTTAACTTTTGGCCTATTGAACTGTAAGAACAAAATGTGTATCTACATTTTTAAAAAGATGAAGCTTCATACTTTTCATCTCTCTGCAATATCAATACAATGATGAAATTCATAACAGAGAATGTATGTTATTATTTCAGTGTAAGTAGCCCTAAATTGGTTTTAAGCAACACAAAATCTGGATAAGGTTAGATACTGAGAACTTGACTGCAAACTCTTCACAGAATGACAAATCTACAGCTCTGCTTCAAGCTGCACCTCACTGCAACTCAAGCATGTTATTTCACCACTAGATGGGGTTAAATCTATTTCCAGATGTCTTTTTTTTTTTTTTTTTTTTTAACATTTGATGGTATTGCATATTGGGTCTACACAGGAATGGGGTTCACAGGTGAAAACACTGAATACATTTGTTGCCAGTATTTCCTGTCATGTCTCTTTATTAATGTGACAGTATGTCAAAGAAACATATATATATTTATGAGACTAATATGCACATCATTGATCTTTGAACCTACATGTTTTACTATTATTATAAATAATGCATACTGCATACTGTTTACTCCTGGCACATATCCCATACATTTATCCCATTCTCTTCTATTTAATATTTGATGATCCTCTCAGCAGCTCTGCTTCTTTTAAAAATATTATTTAAGACCTCTTAATGTTGTGTATATTTTGTCTGTGTAGTTTTTTGACTGCTACACACCTCAGATGTAATATGATTACCTACCAAAAACTCATTCTGGCTGCATTTGTAGCAGATGTTTATATTCTCCCTAGCAGAAAAGGATGGTCTCAGTTACCCACAATATCATCCTGTATAGAACTGGTAGAAATCAGAACACATGTTTTACAGGTGAAGTTATTGAAATAGTAACAAATATCACCATAGCCCCTCAAAAAAGTTGCAGTTTTCCATTTTGTAACTTCAATCTCAAATAATAAATGGATAGAAACAAACATTTTACACATGATTTTACACTACATGAGAAAGCAGGTCATTTTTTGTTTCTGTTTGCCAATGATTTTTGTTTTTTACTATTCTAAATATGAAAAGAAAATCAAAACATTATAAAAATGTCTGCTCACCCCTTTTTGACCATGAAAAAGAAAAACAGCTCCTATTACAGTTTAATCGTTTGTATTTTAAAGAAAAAAACAAATAACCACTCGTTTTTTGTTTTTTAATACTTAAAGAAAATCGAATGGCCAAAAGATACTTGGACCAGGACTGAGGTTACTGGGTAACCTAAATCAAAAAATATCTGAAGCCCAAACACTTTGTACACCTTTTCCTGGAGGATTAATGCATCTGAGTGATACAGGTGTGAAAGAAAACAGTCATTTGTGTAGTAGACCTAGAAGCTATTTTACAACCTCCCGGGAGAGGGCGACACCTCAGCAAATTGGATGTGAATCACCGCACGCTGCAGAAGACGAAGAAGGCAGCTACAGTAGAGGAACGCTACTCTTCATGTAATCTAAACGCGACCAAGGTTATCCTGAACATACCGGAGCAAAATATGAACTTTTGACAAAAAGAGTGGCGCCTTAAATCGGTAAGAATAATGAATCAGCAGCTTGTTATTTGTTAGAGCATTGTGTGTCTGTCTAATAATGAACCGGTGTGTGTTAGCTCGTGAGCTAAACATCTGCCGTATGACGGAAGAGGTCACACCAGACTCCGTTTAGATAATCTCAATATTACATGTTGTCGCTTTCGACTCAGTAACGGGTTAAGGTTTGACACACATGTTATTCATTTCATCATCTTCTACTAAAAACACACCGGTGAGTGGATAAGAGTGGTTCTAGTTAACCTGTGTCACAGTTTCATGTCGTGTTGGATAACATTTACCTGACAGGGAGGCAAAGGTGTACTCGATCATTCCCTGAGGGGAGTTTGGTCTGTGGTGAGAGGGGTAGCTCACAAAAGGGCTCAATGGTTGAAACTCAAGCTTTAAATTTAGAGGATATGAGTCTAAAGAGTAATAAAGTAAAACCTGTGCTGTCTTCGCTCACATTCACAAGTAATTGTTTTAGGTTTTAGGCAAGTTAGACACTTTTGATAAGTGTCGCTCAAAATGTGTCAATCGTTTCCATAGTAACCAGAGCCTTTCCCTCAGCCGGCTTGTTTAATTACATTATATAATTTATATATTCCCGTCCAGAACTAATTAAACAAGGAAGATACAAGTTAAATTAAGTTACAGACCAAATGGAAGTTCAGTGAAAACTACAATCTCCATGGCAACACACTACCCAATCACATGACGCGACAAAATATGACGGTGGCCGCGACAGGACAAAATCCTACAGGTGGGCGAGGTACCTACCACAAACTAGAGTACCACAAACCAGCCTTCAATACATCATGCATGTTGTCCACACAGGTCGCAATGAGCGTCCCCTGCATTCTGGTATCCGCTGCCCGAGGTTTCAGCCTACCGTGTCCCGCCGCCGGTCTGCTCTGCTCCCGCCTGCTGGGAGCCAGCTCAATCAAAAGGTGGGTTTGATATGGTATATACCTGTTATTGTTTCTTTATGGGGTTTTTCTGTCCTGGCTGCTCACTCCTGAGAGGTGGGCAATAAAGGAACTATATTTTGACATTTGTTACTCATGCCACATCATTTTTAAGCGTGTTTTTAAAAGTTCGTTCAGAGGGTCTGGGCTGTACTGTACTCACCACCAACATACATTTTTATTCTTGTTATTTTTATTTTTTGAATACCACAAGTGGAATTACTTTCATCTCCTTTGTATTAGGGCAGCACCAAAAAGTGACATCTCAAAATTTACCACACAAACTCATCTGTGATTAGGTGTAAGTTGTAATGTGGATGAACCGGCCCTTTAAATTTGTTCAAGCTTGCTATCAATAAGTGCAAAGTCCACTTTTTCATAACTTCTTGTCACATGAGGCTGCTGTCTCTATTAACTGATTCTCAAACGGGACATTTGGCATTCAGGGTAAGTGACAAGTAATATCTTTTTTTTTTTTTTTTTTTTTTTTTTCAGAAGAAATATGTCATCCAGAAGACAAATGGACCATCTAGAGAGGACAGCGAGCAACAGCAGACAAAATGTAAGTTAATATTTTGTTTCTGGATATGTTCATCCTGACTGCAACCATAACCTGTGCAGTATCAAATTCTGATCCTGACAGTTAACCTATACCTATACTCTGTACAGGCTCTGTATCCAGCCCAAGTATGTGGCATCATAAACGAGTCAGAGACAGTAAAACGCTTGAGAATAGCCGTCCATCCAGACTTCAGCTTTAAAGCAGGACAGTGGTGAGTAGACACATTTTAAGTCTTGTCTTGTTCATTAAAGGTTTGCTTTTTTCATCAGAACAATCTAAACCTGTTACATTGTGGTGCAATAAGTGGACTAAGGTAACTACTAAGACTTAGATAGATTTTAGTGATTCAGCCTGGTTGTTTGTTACTCAACACTATGATTTGACCTATAAGCGTCAAATTGCTCTGTTGTTATATAATGAATATACATACATATTGTAAGAAATGTTGTTATAAGTACACTTGTCGCACTCCTCTCTATTTTCTCACCGTAGTGGATTTCATAGTAAAAGAATAAGATTTTAGTAAACAACTGAAGAATATATATTTGAAAATACATGCATGACATTGAGCTGTTGTAAAAGCAGAGTGAATAAGTTACACTTAGCCATCAGAAACCTGCCTCAGTTTTTCTCAAACTGTAAAAGTTCTAGTAGTAGCTTTTCTGTCTCACAAAACAAAAAGAACTTAATTTGTAAGCAATAAGTGCACCTTGCCAAAATAGAACTCGCTTTCCAAGTTTGCCTAATTTTTTTATTCTGCTTGCTTATGGCTACAGAGACAGAGGTACTGATTTACAGATTGTGAACAAATGGCGAAATACGTTCTGAGATTTCGTCTATAGATTCTCAAATTACCACCACTGAAGTACACATTATGTGTAACGTATTTTCATTTCATTTTATCTTATGTTTAGTAATATTAACAAGTGGGTTTTATTTTCCACCCAAAACTACAGGCAATATTAAAGAATATTCCCTGTAGTGCTCATTGTCACCACAAGGTGATGCCATTGTGTTTGATTTCTCTCTCCACAGGCCTTAAGGTTTTCATTTCTTTAAAAACTTTTACAGTAAACATGAGTTACAGTCTTGCTTCATTTGAAGGCAGTGTGCTGGTAAGGGATGTATCACATGAAACAAAAGTAGGATTTACTCAAATCCTCTGAATGATTTGGAGATTTTTGTAAAATAGTTTTTATGGGCTTATTAAGCTCAAATGTCCTCATTTGTTTTTGTGGTTTACTGCTGAATGCACAAGAATTGCATTCATGCTTGTTTTTAAATTTTACTGATGTATAACATTGGGAAATGTTTTAGCCTTTTCCAGCTGACTTAATCTTTCAATCTGACATCTTTCTATCATGATAGCAAGTGAAGTGTTTCTTAGAAAAAAGTTCTGCCTTCTTCAGACTCTGTGTCTGTCAGTCAGTGCCGCCGCCCGCCAGTGTTAATTACTGCACCATGCACATGCTGGATACAGTACATACAGGAGCCCATACTGCAGGTGGGCGGTGGTGAGATGTAAAACTGGCAACCAGTTGCCCCGTGGTGTCTGATAATTAATGTAAATAGATGGAAATCCTCGAGTTTTAGTGTTTCTGAGAAAAAAGGACTGTTTAGTCGTTGGTCTCCAGGTGGTAGAGGAGGAGGAGAAGAGGAAGAAGAAGGAGGTGGGTGGAACATATGTGTGTGTCTCCACAGCAAATCCATATTTATGATGCCTCTGAGGCTTGTGGAGTCAGTGTCTCTCTCAGGCGTAACAGTGGGTCATTGTGTTGGTGGAACATTAGCCCAACTGTTTAGCATTGCTGTTTTCCTTTGGGGGTACTCAGCTCTCCCTGCTGATGGACAGATGCCGCCATGTTGGGCGCAAGTTCGGGATGCAACACTTTGAATAAACATAACTAGCAGGCAGCTTTCCTCTAGTTTGTTTTTGTTCTGCTTGCTTTCTAGAACAGGCTGCCCTCCTCACTGAGGTCAAGGGGCACTTCTCTGCCTACAATCACACTTTGACCTGGAGTTCAACTTGTTTTTACTTTTGAATTAAGTTATTGTTCAGAGATCAGAATAGTCAGCTTTTTCTTCTAGCCTGCATTGTTACGTTACAGTGAAGAACTGCTGTGGCAAGTGGGGAAACTTCATAAGCCGAAATAGCCCAAAATAATCTGACAATCATGTGTTGTGTGCAGGGTGGACTTCTTCATTCCTGGTGTGGAGAAGGTGGGAGGTTTCTCCATGTGCTCCAGCCCAGGTTTGCTGCAGAGGGAAGGAGTCATTGAACTGGCCGTCAAAAACAGCAAACACCCCCCAGCACACTGGATTCACACCGCAGTGAGTGGGACAGTCTCTCTCTAAAGGATATGGAGATACATCATTCTGAATATGCAATTATGATATTGAAAATTCCCATTAATACAGTTAGAAATGCAGAAATGGAACAAATGGAGCATCCAGGTGTTAAGAAATGAATTACACCTCTGAAAGTGAAAAGTCAGATGGTACTTTCACAATCAGAGCTGTCATCTATATCATCATGTCAGCTGATGGACTAGCGGCGGGTTTTCAGCTGCAAGGCACCAGCTTGGTGTGGCTTCCTCCACCCTTCTTTCTCACTCTGTGTCACAGTCTGCTATATTTTATTTTTAGTAAACCTTGCAAGTCATTTGTTAGTAAGTATCAGAACCACTTGGAAGGAAGCAATTATCTGATAGGAATCAGGGAGACTGCACCACCTGTATAAGTCATAGCTGTACTGATTTAAACACACAGGTGAAAGCTGAGGAGTTCTGTACAAATTGTATCAGCTGTTCAACAAAAGAAACATGAGTCAGGAATTACAGTCATGAATGTTGATTTTTTTTTTTTCTTCCTTTCACAAAATTTTTTGGTTTTATTTCTTCTTTCTTGGCCAACACTGCAGAAGTTGAGAAGTTATTATGAACTCGGATTGAACATTTCAACATTTAAATAGCTCTTTTCTTTTTCATAATCTACCTTTTTAAATGTTTTTGCCCATACTCCGATTCAATTGAGTTGACAACATTTCTGAAGCCAAATTGTAAAATGTAATCTAAAAAACTTGAGAGGAGCAGGTATTTAACCATGTAGCTGTGTGTAGAGCAGGACATTCTGAACACTTTATGCTATGCAAGCCCACGTAGAGTAAATAATGCAAAATGTGTAACATTATATTTCGTCTACCAAGCTTCAAAAAGTCTTTTTTTTTCAATATTCTTCTCTATGAGTAGCTGCATGAATATAAAGAACGTTTTCTTTCAGCACCCCTTAACCTCTCTGTAGTCTGCGTGTTTGTTTGCAGCTTCTTTGTTTGATGATGGTCTCTAATAAATAGCTCTGAGCTACTCCGCTGTGTGTAAATAAGTAACAGAAAGTAGTGTGATGTGCCTGAGTGTTCAGAGACGTGCAGCTCTCAGCTCTGGGATCGTTTGATAATCCTTTTTGTTTGATATTGTTTTCCTCTCTGCGAGCGGGAACGGTGTAGGGACCGCGATAGGCGATTAAGAGCGCATGCATTATTATGCGTACACGCTCTCATATGTATACAAAAGCAGATGAAGGCATTTTTTCTGCTCCTTTTGATTTCAAAAGACATCCTCTGTGCAACTTGTGAAATTGCTTTCACCTGTACTGTTAAACAGGGTTGTTATGTGTATGCATCCTGATTTTAAAGGTGTCTTCTTGCTATTTCCTCAGGCTAGTCTAAGATTTAGTGTGTTTATTTATTAATTTATTTATTTATTCATCATATCTCAGAAAAAGGTGTTTCAGCTGCTGATGTCAGTAGTCCAAATGTCAAAGTTATCAGGCTTCACACAGTCTGTTTTTATATTGAATGCTCTCCTCTCAGTGTACAGTGGGCTCCCACGTGGCCATGCGTGTCGGCGGGGACTTCTTCTTCGACCCGTCACCCTCTGATCCCTCTGTGGATTTGCTGCTGGTGGCCGGCGGTGTAGGGATCAACCCCCTGTACTCCATTTTGTTGCACATGACAGATCTGCTGCATCTCAACCAAGCCTCAGGCGGGCGAGACTATAACATAGGCTCCACCCATCTTTGTTACAGCGCTAAGAACACGCAGGAGCTGCTCTTCAAGGTGCGTACTTGTATTATGTTTTTGGAGTTAGCTGTGAGGGATTTTAAGACACAGGGTTTTACTTGCTGATTGGTAGAAGTATATCAGTGCTCACATGAAGGTGTGTCAGTTTTTTTCAAACAAACTAGTACAAATATAATACTTATTATCTTCTGTGTCTTCAGAGGTCCATCACACAGGCATGCCAGGACTTTCCTGACAAGGTCTCCTGTGATTTCCATGTCACGCAACAAAGCACGGATGTCGACCCGCACCTCCAGCCATTTGTCAAAGGTAAGTAATACACACACACACACACACACACACACACACACAGGCACATCCACCTTTCTTTGTTAAGCTGAAATGATTGAATGACTGTCACGTTCTACCACAGACTTGTCTTTGTTGATGAATCTGTGTCACTGTGTAGAACAGCCACTATCAAAGCTCCACACTGGTACCTCAGATGCCACAAGGAGGAGGTGCAGCAGCACCCAATTCTTGATTAATTGATTGACTTCCATTGTGTCCCCCTAGATGGAAGAATCACAGAAGCAGAGTTGAGGATTCATGTGGACCCAAAGAGGACTTTGTGTTACCTGTGTGGGCCCCCGCCCATGATTGAAGCCATTTCAAAAACCCTCATGGAGCTTGGCCTCTCAAAAGACAGAATCATCTTTGAGAAGTGGTGGTAGGAATCTCCTACAACTCCCAGAAACTTACAAGGTTGTTCTCCCGGGTCCTGCTCCCCCTTTTTTTTTTTTTTTTTTTTTAGGTCTGGGTGTGTTGAGAATGGAAAGAAACAGTGATATATTCCAGTGATGTGGACATTGATGTGAGTGCTTAAGTAGTTACGGGAATTCAACCTCCAGTCCCTGCTGCTGAAACCTGACCTGTGTTTGATCTGTGATAGACTGCTGGGACCGCCCACTCTTCAGCTAGCAGCTGACTCACAAAGACAGTACATGAGTTCTATTTCTTATGATCAACAACAAAAGACTGTACTTTATAGACTTTTAGTAAGCCATTGTTCATCTCACTGCAACTCCAGTGTCCCCTCCATGTGTATGATGGACATATTGTGACAGATGAACACAGATTCAGTTCTGATCTAATTTCCAGCTTCAACTTGCTTGACTGAGGTCCTGCATAGAACAAATTAATAGATGATGTTTAGTTGTTTTTACCTGAATGTTTATGCATTAATTCAACTTAACAAGTCTGTCTTAAAGCTGTAGTTTGACATTACGGGAAATACGGTTTGCTGAGAGTTAGAAGAGAAAATTATGATTACTCACATTAATAAGTTAAATTAGTTTAACTTTGCAGTTCATTATACAGAGGTAAGAACCAAATCAACCTACCAAAACCTCTAAAGTTTACTAATTATCATGTTATATACTAAAAACAGCATGTTTTAATGTTACATCCAATTCTCAGCAAGAAAGTGAATCAGTGCATTTCCCAAAATGTGGAACTACTCCTTTAAAGGCTCTAGGACTTCAAGGATCAGTACAAACAGTTGTAATCTGTGCCACTATTTTACAGTGTTAATGAGTGATTTATTTTCTATCAAAATACCTCTAATTTGGTGAAATGTATTTTATTAGAAATGTTGTACAATGAGTATATATAATTGGTGAAGCAACTATTTATTTGCAGAGCTGAAGATTTTAGAATTGTTATTTATGAGCAATGGTTTTGTATAGTGTACTCGCCAATTTGACACTACTCAGTTTATTTTTAGAGGCAAGAATTTAATTCTCACACATAGTTGGCCAGCGTCCTCATTTTACTCATTTACACTGTTACATGCATACACAGTGCCTAGCTCACGTACACGCTTTCCCTCAATCACACACATTCACATACCCATAAACGCTTTCTCATCCCGGGGTGGAGTGAGTATCCCATGGTGCACTGTAATGGAACCTCCAGGTGGTCTGTGATTGGCTTGGATCACCAAACATCCCTTGGAGATGGTTGCAGGCTTCTTTCTGTTGTGTCTCAGCGGGGGATTCTCTATTGACTCATTTGAGTTGTTTCTGCATTTCTTCCTCATATGAGGAAAACTGTTTATGCCGGTAACGTGAGATTTAAAAGAAATAAAAGAAATGGAGTCAATCTGTTTTAAACACTTTATTGACCTCTGCTTTTATGTAAAGACTTACATGTCACACTACTTACGCACAACACAGGTGGTCCAGGAAATAAGTAATAAATAGCTGATTTCTACTTTACACAATTTCTGAAGAGGAAAGCCTTTTATGGTCAATTTATCCAAACTACAAAGAAATATATACTCCCTCTCTACATGCAGTAGTGGTATCTATCTGAGAGTCTTCCACCGCTATGAAATGGAGGTGAACAGAATTTCATTTGTGATTCTCACAGCTTTGAAAAATGTATAAATGTCAACAGCTCCATCTCTTAAATATTGTCCTCATTACTTTAAATATTCCTTTGAAATCAGGTAGTTCTAATAAAACCTATTCATAGTGACGGGGACTATCTACAGTAAACAGGACAGATTGTGGAAAAACCTCAAAATTCAATTCACTTGCATTATATTGGCATGGAAGATTGGAAACGATTTATTTATTTGTAATTTGGGTGAAGTGACCCTTTAATGTACTTTTACTTTTCCTCCTCTTGTTCCTAGCATCAGTTTACTTTTTACATATAAAAATACGACAAGTCCAGTGAAATCAATACTCCCTTTTTTTAACAGTCCTATTACAAGAAAGTAGTAAAATACAACAGTTGGCAAGAAAATAATACTTAAGGCTTGGGATATAGACTTGCTCTAGGTTGCACTGTGTAGCTTTGTACGCTCTCATTTCATATAAAGAGGACACATCAAATACAGTAGCAACACTGACCCAGAGCAGAGAACTGCACATCACTTGTTCCCTACAACCTCACAGACTTGTGTTAGCGCCCTGAACAGAGCAGATTGAAGCGTTAGCCACAGTACGCGATACAGATACAATGTCTGTGTTGACCACAGAGGAACTAAACATCCAGATCAACAAAACATCCCTTTAAAAAGGATTTTTTCTTGATAAACTAACCAGGTTTCAGCTCCCCATTGCCTACTATGTGCCCAATGTGTCAACAGACGCCAGAAAACAGCTGCTGTTTGATCCGCTCTTCTGTCTTCACTTCCTCCTTGACCCCTCCGTCATCTCTCCGACACACATCTGTCCATCTTACTGACTTTTCCTGCTTGGGCGTTAAGATCTTGTCGATGTCTGTTTCCTCTTCCTGGTCTTCAACAGAAGCTCTGCTGCCCGGTAGGAGCAAGAGGCCCTTTTGATATTGTGCATCCCCTCCGCTCTCCTTACCACCTTCCTGAGGGCTCGCTCTTTCGCTCCTTCCGCTATCCCAGCTCTTCCTCCCAATTGCCTCTTCCTCTTTTGTGTTTCTTCTCAACATGCCCATCTCTGTCTCCATCAAGGGGGATCTGTTCTCTAGCTCTTCAGGCGATTCTCCAGTAGAGTTTTTCTTTGCCTTGCTGCGACCCCTGAGGTTCAGCATCTGAAATCAAATAGATGTGTTTGAGACAGTTTTACGCTTTGTGCCATGTCTTTTTCTCTCACTTTCTCTCTCCAGACACCTGACAAACCACAACAAAGCCTCTCTCATTGATGCCTCTTTCCTGTACAGTTTGAGGCAGACTCTTTTCTCTATTATTAGACTTTTCCTTAGTGAGTTTAGGTTTGCTGTACATCCCATATTTAGTAACATGACTTTTTAATGGCACCTTCTGTGACATAAAGTCACGTATCCTAAAGGTACAACAGAGACAAGTGACAGGTTTGTTGCGAAGGTGGAAAAAAAAGGGGGGGCCGAACCTTGAAGTCTTTTCTCTTGCGCTGCAAAACGGGCCTCTGAAGGAAAAGGATTTGCTTGGTCGACAAACTCCCGTCACTGCAGAAAGAAAAAGAGCAGCCCTTTAACTACTGTTACCTGTATGTTGGAACCTGAGGAGCTGGCATATCTCTACACATATTTCAATCCAGTTTCTGTTCACTGCGGTTTGTCAAGTGACAGGTTACAAGACGGCAGCAAGTCAGCAACTGTGTTTTTGTTCGCAGCTCCGACAGATTTCAAAGGCAGTTTCATGTTGAGATGAGCATATGATCATGATTTGTCAGATCTCGAACCATCTGTCCCGCGTATCTAAAACACACTGTCAGTCTTAATCCCAAAAAGAATGAGGATGGGCAACATCTAGGATAACAGAATAATGACAACAAAGCAGCCTTCATTAGGAAAGCAGTAATTAGTCCTTTATGATAGGCGATGCTATTCAGAGCACTTGTTTGACTGGTTTAGCAGAGATGTGAGTTTATGTTTGAAATGGTGGTATTTGGGGTGTATTGTGTACCTGTTGGTCTTGACAATTGGTGTGGGTAACACACACATCAGCCTCCATCCATACGGAGCGAGAGACTGGAGCAGTGGGATGTAGTCTGTCTTCACCACCACACCCTGAGCAGAAGGAGGAAACAGCGCATTACTCACATACTGAACACATATGTGAAGCACGTCGATATATATGTACACACAGGAAAGAATGTTCAAACATATTACAGGTCATTTGCAGGTAGGCAAGGACGCTATTTTTCTTCATCTCCCCTCCCTTATGTTATATCTGACAGAAAACAGCTCAAGATTTCAATCACAAAGGATTCCTTTAGAGCACACATCTTCTCCCAAGTGAAATACAGTATTAAAAAGTCAAAGACCCACATCAACAACGGTCCACTGCTCAACCACAATAGCATCGTAGGAGGCGTTTGTGGTCTCCTCTGCCGAGCTCTGCAGGATGAACACGCTATCCACAGATGAAACCCCGTTATCTGGAGAAACAGGACAAATTGGAGACAGAGTCAGATAAACAAGAGCAGCATGTATGTGATTCAGACAGGAGTTTAAAGCTCATCTCCACTTGGCAATCACTCCCTGTTGACCCCCCCCCCCTCCCTTTCCTTTTGCTTAAGCCTACTTATGGGTGACTGAATAGTGACTTATGGTGTGTAAGCCATCGACTTCCGGCACATAACTCCATGCATATCATCCATTTCCCAGCAGTGAATCAAGGGTCAGCTTGAGCAGTTTTTTCCTCTCTTCATGCACCATTGAAAATACCTCAAGTCAGTAGACTGACAAATTTGCTGAAAAAGTTTGACCAAATCATTTCCAGAATCGAATGAGGACCATTTTTTTTAACAAGTTCACCGACTATGAGACAATATAATGTAGATTTTGTGGGTTATGAGTTTGTGCTGTGGTCTTGGAGTTTTAATTGAAACTGATTGGCTTAGACACTGTTGAAGGGCTTTTTCAGTCCAGACCATAATCAGTGTGTTTTCCATAGGCCGCTGCAATCAGTGGATTTGCAAGAGAAGAAATACATTGTGCTTTCACATGCAGTTCAACTTAAGCTAACTATGTACTTCTGAAAATTAATGAAAATTACCTAAAATTAGACTGAGTTACTCGAGAGAAAGAACAATGGATTAATCATGTAACTCATATAAGTTGCGTACATTGATTAATTAATCAGTGGCGCTTAAACATGTCACGTTCATGCATGTGCCACACACATACAGTTCAGCGTGTACAATAAGAAGATATTCTGCTTTTTATATGTTTTATGTAATGGTAAATTGAATGTGTTTCAGTTTTGGACTGTTGGTCAGACAAAACAAGCAATTTAAAGATGTCACCTTGTATACTGGAAAATTGGTATTTTTCAGTATTTGTTGGCATTTAAAAGACTAAAGGATAGTTGATTGATTGAAAAAATAGTGGACTGATTATACAAAACAAAACTAATTGGAGGAATTGTATTAGCTGTTTCATACAACCTGCAATTAGCATAGTCACCAGCAATTCTGTGAAGGCACAAAATTAAATGTGTTTGAGCTCTAACCCGAAATTACACCTTTGCTGATTTTTAAACAATCACAACTCTCTAACAGCTTTACCTTTTTAGTATGTTAGACCGAAGGATTGAAAATCACTTTGAAAACATCAATCAGCTGCAGTTCTTTGCTAAAACTATGAAACATACCATTATCATCTCCAAGGTGGAAATAGCCATCGATGAGTTGGGCACCGCTGGTGAAATGCTGAGTCATGTGGTCAAGCCAATGTGCATCAACGTCTGTGAGGAGCCCTGCCTCCTTTTGTACTCGCAGTGGCACCCTGAGTGAGTAAAACCTCAGAGAGGTGTTCAGCTCTCCTGTGTGGTTGTACAGGGCAAAGAGTTGCATCCCTGCAGGCACGTAAACAGAGAAACGTTAAAACAACAGCGACAACCTTGTATCATGATGATTTGTCTGGAAATGAACAGGAAACGTGTTACTTACTAGCTTGTGCTGGCGGTGAAGTTGCATTCTTATCTTTCTCTGAATTCTTCAGCCGGATATGATTGTTGTTGTTGTGTGTCGTCACTCTGCCTTGCCCATCTGCATAGGTAGAGTTGAGCATTTTTTCATGGTTATGATCCAGTTCTGGAGAGCTAAGCCATCCATCTGAGCCTGAATCTTGTCTTTCTCCCCGATTTGGAAGTTTAAAATGCTTTTCTGTGGATTCCTTGAGTTCTGACGGACCGCGCTGATGCCGCCTGATTGTCCCCGCAGTGTCTGGAGTACTGGGACGCAGCTGGTTCCCCTGGGTCTCTACTGGGTTTTGATATGAACACCACTGAACTGCATCTTCACTGAGTTGTCTGTGATCTTGAGGTTGGTTTGTTGATTCAAGTGACTCTCTGAGGCCGATGTGTGAGATTCGAATTTGTTCATTAGATTCCTCTGGGTTGATCTCTGATAACTGGATGGGTTTCAGAGGGCTGAAGTCTGGTTCTCTGGGCAGCGATAGCCTGCGTTCTTGTGTATGTTCTACACTTTCATGATCTAACTCTTGAGGTTCAAAGAGATGATGCTCAGCTTCTGCATCACTATGCTGTGGTTCTGCAGGATCTGTAGGGCTGGTGTTGGCGCTGAAGGGGTGTCGACGTATGGGAGAAGGGCTGGAATGCAGGGAGGACAAATCCTCGGGGTCCCAGTTCCCCAAGAAACAGGGTGCTCCTCCTGGCTGCTGGAGAAACCCCACAAACATCACCCCTTGCTCTGCTACATCCTGGATCTGTACGGGTAACATACAGACACACACAATGTTATCATCTACACACACCCTAAAACTCTATTAAAAACACATTTGAGTGACACATATATATATAAAAGACTCCGGCACAAATACATTTTCAATCTCTTCTATGAGAGTCAGACAAACAAAGCCTCATTTACACAAACAAAGGCTGACGTACACAGAGTAGAAATACTGCAAAATAACAACCTACCTAATCATCTGCAAAGATCAAATATTCAAATGACAAAAGGACCTCATTATCTCCACGCATCCGAGTGTGTACGTGTGTTTGTGACTGTGTGTGTGTGTGTGTGTGTGTGTGTGTGTGTGTGTGTGTGTGTGTGTGCGTGCGTGCGTGCGTCGCTCCCTCTCACGGAGCTCTAGTAGTTAATTGTCAGTTGATATTTGGGCTGACAGTTTTAGACAGGCTCGACAGGAGAGAAATCAGATTGTAAACTACCAAGGAACAATAATGAGACACATCTTCCCCTATTATCCACTACTTTTGACACTTCACTCATCCATACACATGCATGAATCACGTATATGAATCAGTCTCTCTATTACCACCCAAAACACTCACAATTATACACACACACCCTCAGATAAAACTGTGTGACTATGTCCAGAGACAGATTGAGAGTGGGTGAGCTGGCGATAGTATAGAATGGTGCCCGCCTACACACACACACACACACACACACACACACACACACACACACACACACACACTCCTGTCAGTCAGTCTGCCCGGTACAGCTCCTGGGTTCTTATCTCGAACTCTCTGGCAGCTTGTGATCTGATTGGTTATTCATGTCACGCTGCCGGAGCCTATCACATTATACTCAGTGATGTGCATTTCCATCCAATCAGGTTTCCCTTTGTGCTCGCTGGGTGTTCAGATGCAAATCTATTCAATAGAGCACATTTTCATTTCCCCATTGTTGGACTGTTGGTGAATTCATGAGCGGAGAGACTAAAAGTGAGTTTTACAGCTGATAAATGCCAGTGACAGTGCTGTGGTTGGCGGGGTGTTTTAGGGTTAAGTCTCACTAGTTTACCATTTGTTATATACTATAGCTCCTCCTTTTGTTTCTCAGTTAGTCAGAGGAGACTCAACTGGTGGGAATCCAGTAAGTCCATCTATTTTTATGAGCCATTTCAGTCTAACACATAACAACTGGACTCGATTCTCGCTTAGCTCCCTTCATGATTAATAGTTGAAATCCTTCCAGTCAGGTAAATCTACAGTATTTAAAATGGAAATTCATTAATCAAATTTGCTGGATTTGAAGTGGAGAAGCTCTGCATGTCAGTACCAGAGGCAGGGTTACCATATGGCACAGACAGGCAATTATAGGCAGTTGCCTGTAGCCTTTTGAGCCCCATAATGTTTCCTTCACTGTCACAGCAGTGCTGCACCAACATGAAACACACAAACACACAAAACACACGCAGTGCAACAAGTAAGGAAACAAAGACGGGGGTAGTGGCTGACTCTACGTCAAATGCTTTTGTTAATTTGACTGAAATTAACAATAGCAGGCAGAGAAGTCCTTGAGATTTGGATTCCTAGAATAGATAAGAAAGAAAAGAAGGGGAAAATTGTCTTTGCAATGATTTAATTAAATTCTAGCATTTGCCATTAGGGCTGAATATTATCACCCATTCTATTAAACGGAGTATGCCACCTCGATGCAATATGGCGTGCACACATCCTTCTGAAGTAAAGAACATGGACATATCTCTTGATCTCCACAATGGCTTTCACACATAACACACTCAAAACATACTAAATATTTTCCTTGCCCCGCTGCCTTCTTTAAACTGCTTTAGAAGCATTCAGTGTCCTTCAGCTAAGTACAGATAGCATTCATGTTTTCAGTTGTAGGTGTTTCTTTGAAATGATTATGGCAATGTTAAGCCCTCCACCCCAAGTAGAGGCCTCATCACTAAAGCTAAGTACATTTTTTCTTTGCACAAGATCCATTTTCTTCTTTTTTTTCTTTTTCTTTTTTTTAAATCAACCCTGGAAATTGCAATCTGATGTCCTGATTTTTTTTTCTATTCACTGATGTCCATTGGTTTAACATTGCTGCATCGATGTAGGAGTGTACTCCAGGGTTTGCAGTACACTGTGACATCACTCTTGGATGTGGTTACAGGTGCAAATGAGCGTTGAACATCTGATCACAAAGGGGTAAACAGGTTTGGAACTTTCAACCAGAGAGCAATCAAAACCTGTTTTTTCAACCTGGCATTGAGTTACTTTCTTAGAACCCTTCTAACACAGATCACATTGATAGCAAAACACAAAAAAGAACAAAGAACATTACTCTCATCGCAAGCTTCAGACATGACTATATTTAAGTGAATAATATGAGACCAAAACAGCTTGTTTTGGCATGTACTCACCCTTTTGACATAGCTCTGAATCACCTCTGGGTCAGCCACTTGATGACCCGCCACGCACACATCTGTCTCCAGACGATGTCTCGACCATCTCAGTTGGCTTTTCTCTGAACTACGGGGGCGAGAAATGACAGAATTGAAACAAATGTTCAGTATAAACCATCAATCATATGTCATTTAGTTAAATTCAAATCTAATCTTATGAACCAGAAAATGTCAAATGTGCTCCTACTGTTATGACATTATCCTGGACTGTTTCCTCCAGGTTAGTTTCCTTTTCATCATCACCAGAGCAGTTCCATCACACAGTAACATTACAGTTTAAACGAGCCCTGCCTCCAAAGGTTCTGGCAGACAGTTGTACTCATTGACCCGTAATGATCACAGCAGAAATGTAATGTCAATTCTGGTACAGAGTGAATTTTCCATTTAAAGAGAGCACACATTCACCACAATCACAATAGACTTATTAGACAGGGAAAGGGACTGAATTTCCTCTGCTGCTACTGCAAGACGCAATCATAAAAGGAGTATTCAGATATGCCTCTTCAGATTTGGATTGAGGTCAGCGGGAAGGCCGTGGTAATATCTTGTGCTCTGAGGCGCGAGTGACATTCTCAGCTAGATTTTAAACAGTTGATCTGTCAGATTTTTTTTCTTTCATTTTTTTTAGGGTTTTTTGATGAAAGGGGACAGCGGTGATGGGGAGATAAAAGGCGGAGTAAAGAGGACGAAGGGGGGTGAGGAGGACAAAAGAAACAGGGGCGACGGCCATCACTGAAGAAAGCAGATGAAAGGATGGAGAGATGGTTTCTCTCTTTCAGCGTGCCGTTCCCCTCTGGCGAGCGCTGATGATGCAATCAGCCGTCTCCACGGTGACAGGTGCCAGGAAGCAGCAGGGCACTTGGCAGCAGGGGCATCAAAGGAGCAGCCCGGCACCTGCCTGTGCTCTAGAGTGCGTGTGTTCGTGTGTGTATTTATACGGTGCGCTTCTCCATGAATTCACATTAAAAGAGCGCGCAGAACACAGGAAACGGTAGACTAAGCAAAATAACACCTTTAATTGCGAAGCGCATGTGACAATATACTGAGCGTTATATATGTAACCATGAGTCAAAAACAGGGTTCTAGTAAAGGAACATCAGAAATGTTAGACAGACAGGATCATCTGATGTAAGACAATGACATATTTTTTGAAGCATAAGAAAATAACTAGTTGAGAAAATGGTTTAAGTGCTACAACATATACTAAGATACAAGACACCAATGAGTTATATGGAACTTTGTGTAATTTCCCTGAAGATAATTAGTTAAACACTGCTAATAGAAAGTAAACTACTACATCGAACAAACATATCTTAAGGCTACAAACAGCAAAACCCGGAGAAAATAGGAATAATGGGCACTGTTCAAGCCTCAAATATTAATGGAGTTCAAACTGAGTCCATGAACAGGACTGAAAGAATGATGCAATTGTTGCTGTTATCATTTAATGTTGCAAATCTCTTGCCAAGGAAGATTTAAGGGAAAATTGTGCACATGTGCTACTTTATGATCCTGAGACAGGGCAAATGATGAAACATTACATGTTAGGAGGTCTCTGCATGAGTGTAACTTAGGTTACATGCTGTACCAGAGGTGAAAGTATGTGAAAATAATGTTCCACTCTAATATGGTGGTGAATATTGCAGTGTTTCATGTCACCAAAAGTATAACTGGGTTACAGAAGAGATAATTGATACTTGAGTGCAGAGTACTGACACAGTACAGTATATTATCATGTACAGTCAAAAGTGAAAGAATTGGGACAGTGAGCTAAAGTTAGACATGTTTGATGGCTGACTCATCTGCAATTTCCCCTTCAACGGATGAAGGTGAGGTGCAGAAACCTTCTTGTGATAATGGGTTTCAATTGGCTTCCATGTCAAAGCAGTAAAGTCACGAAAGCCTCTACTTGCCAACTCTTCTCCAAAATCTGGCTATTTCATCATCTCATTTGTCTTCAGCAACAGTGATGCTGAAGACAAGGGGCATGTTCAGTTTTGCGTACCTTGACGTCTCTCGGACCAGCACGGCCCTGTGGAGCTGCCGCTGGATGTGCGCGTGGCGAGGGCCGCAGGGATGGACGAACGGATGGACGGCAACCAGGACGAAACCCTGCGCGTAAAGTTCCCTCACCTGAATGGGTAGCTCTCTGACTGAGGAGAGACAAAGCACTGATGACACTGGCACCTCTGGAGAGAGAATAGGTGGGAGGGGGAGAGAGAGAAAAACAAGGTTAAACGAGCAGTGGTAATGGGGAGTGGTAAAGACAAGGAATGACAGGTTTCAAAAGAGATAGGGCAAAGTAGTGGAGAGACATTTGGGAGTGAATAACAAGATGGAACAAAGAGGAAGAGGGGGGAAAAAAGAGGGAAAAGGGACAAAGGGTGTGAAGGAACAAAGACAGAGAGCATGTTTCATTATGATAATTCCCACTGAGCAACAACACATGGCATCTTCACGCTAAATCTGAAACTAATTACACCAGAACTATTAGCCTCTGTCCTCACTGTCACCGGCACAGTCTGGCTTTTCAAAAATACACACACACATGTAGAGACACAAAAGTGTGCAGAGGCATACACTTTTTGAACACACACACGCTCACCCATATCACAAATGTAGACTCTGAGCACATTTTTACCTAAACTAACAGGTGCAGTTGAATAAAATGCACGCACACATACATCAAAAGCTTAGAAAGACAATGCCATCACATTGATGTTTGGGTGTGTGTGGTATTAGTAGCAATCACTAACGCAGAGCCGGGTCCCTTATTACCAAACACAATGGAAAGACAACCCCTTCACTTCAGTGGAAATGGTTAGCGGAGCTTATCGTATGGAAGCAAACTGTCATGGCAAATCCACGGGAGGGGGGGTGGGGGGGGTGCAGTGTTTGTGAGAACCGCCCTCTCGGGGTCGGTGTATTGTAGTTAGGCTCTCTCTCTGCTCACAGGCTTTTAAAGGGAGTTGTGTGTGTGTGTTGAGTGAAGCCAGGTGTGTGAGAGACGAACATGGAAAAAAAAATGAGGAGTGAAGTAAGGAAAAAGGGAGGCAGTTAACAGAGCTGGGTTTGGGCATGGATAGAGAGAGAGAGGGAGAAAGAGTAAGAGAGGGAGGGAGAGAGAGCGAGCGAGAGAGAGAGAGAGATATGAGGCTGTTTGTGCCTGAATGCTTGTCATCCTTTCCCATTCAATCTCATTTGCATGGGTCTGGAGAAGAGAAAATAACCTGAATAAATTAACTAGACACACACACACACACACACACACATAAGCGGGAGGGGGGGAAAAAAGATGTGCAAGCCATCTCATTTTCAATTTGTTCTCCATCATCTGGCGTGTTCACACATACCCTAACATACACGCACACACTCACGAGAAACTGGCCAGTATTCATGACTCCACGCACACCAACACACACACACACACACACACACCCTCATCTCAGTTAAACAATAGGAGAAAAACTCCTTGAGAAAAACCCGACCATCACATCGCCTTGGCATAACTGCTTGGAACCACGAGAGCCTTTCATCAACCAAACACTTAAACGGGTGTCTGTGGGGACTTATCAAAAGCAGTACAGTGATGATAATAATAACAGCTGGAGACTTTAGGAGGGTGGTGGTGGTGGTGGGGGGGGGGGGGATAACAACGATCCTGTCACCGTAAACAGTCATTAGCAGTCATTAGCTCTGCACGACTGGCACTCATCCACCGACGAGATGCAGTCAAGGCATCGCAGCAGCTAATTCAGGCAAGGCAAGGCATACAGAAGTTATTAGGGTGTTATGCAGCGCTTTAGGCTGGGAAGCGACTTCATTTATACTGTCTGCCACTGTGGGATTTAAAGAGAGGCCGCAATTCCGCTCAAGAATGGGAACATGGGAACAGCTCAGGGCAGAATAGATGGGTTTTATAGTGCCAGCTAGTGAGGGTAGGGAGCTGCTGTGTTAAAGAGTGTGATTTTGCAAAAGACTGGGACCATGTATGGTGTTTCTGTATGATATTGTTTGGGTCACATAAGAAAAAAAAGAGGAGTAGTAGAAGTGTCTGTGTCAGTGACTGTGTATATAAAAGATTTGGAACATTTACATACATGTGTGTACAAGTGTTAGAGAGATAAAGACATGAGAAGTAGCTGTAGGAGCTGTTCAGTTGTCGATCCCTGCTCTCTTTGACTACTTGGATCTCAGTGCTCTAACAATAGTGGAGGTGGTTGTTGATTTCAGAAGGAATGAGTCCCCACCCGCCCCCATCATCCTGTGGAGTCCTTCTGCTTCCTGAGAACCATGACGAGCCAGGACCCCAAGTAGGAACAGGGCATCAGCGGCCTCATCGACTGGGCTCAGCAGATGCAGAAATTCAACCTGCTAAAGTCGATGATGGTGCACTTCTACACCGCCATCACTGCGTCCATCCTCACCTCCTCCATCACCATCTGGTACGCCGCTGCAACTGCCAAGGACAGGAGCAGAAAAGGTGATTGGATGCAATCTGTCGTCCCTCCAGGACCTGTGTGCCTCCAAGACATTGAGGTGAGCGGAATAAACTATGGCTGACCCCTCCCACACCACAAGAACAGTTTCCTCCCATCTGCAGCTGGCCTCATCAACAAGACCCAGGAACCCCACTGCTATGACCTCTATCCCCCCCATGGACATTACACATGATATTAATGTAACACCCCATAATCTCACATTTTCACATCTGTGATCTCTGATCCTACATGGCATGTTACATTAATGCAACTTGTATATGCTGTTTACTCTGTGTCAGTATTGTGTACATTTATCTCATTCTCTTCTATTTAAACAAAACAAACCTGCACTGTAATAAAACTGATTCTAATGACAGTTGTTGTGTGTTGTGAGTGACGCCTCACTTTTTGACCCTGGATTGCACAAGATGTATTTAGAGTCATCCACTTCCTGTAGCTGCATGAAAGGCCTTATTAATTCCTTGTACAAATCCCCGAATTTCTGTGGGTGACTCTAAAGCACATTTTGTGGTGTATGTGTCCCACAATAGCTCGGAAAGTGTGTACAGGCCATCTTTGTGGCTGTGTTGTCTGAGTGTGCGCCTGAGAAAAGAAAGAGTTTGCACTAAGCCTGCTAGGTGATGCATGAGGATTACTACTCACAGCCACCCTCAAGGCTTATCCCTCTGCTTGCTGGAGGTTCACGTTTATTTAAATAGCCTTCTAATGACTTGCAGAGGTTTTAGGCAAGGATATGTGCCAAAACAGTCACTATAAAATAATCAGCTTCCTGGAGTCAGGAGCTCCCCACTGTTTGGGGAATGCAGCCGCAGGCTATGACAGTTGTTGGTCAGCATCTAAGCTTTGTCAAATGGGGGTCTGATGTTCTCCGAGCGCTGCCTATACAGGAAATGTCTGAGAAAGAGCGCTGGGTTCACAAAAATGGTTGACAAGTACAAGCAGGAGAAAAAAAGGTTTGCTGTGGTGGGAACACAGCGTGGCACTTAAGGCGCATACACTACCGTGTACTTGTGATGCTGTGAATTCCAGACTGGCTCACTTTTGACACATAGCAGCTCTCTCCCATCTTCACTGGTGTTTGCTCCGGGCTTTTTGCCAATCAGATTCAAACGATATGAAAAAAAAGATTCAGAAAAATGCATTTTGAACAATCTTTCATAAAAAATGTTCCTGTATTTACCTGAGTGCAGATCTTGCAAACTGATGGATTTGTTGTGCTTCGCCTGCTCTCTGAGGCAAATACATCATACACAGATTCTGATAGCACAGGCAGAAGAAATATATCACTCTTTGTCCACAGAGGAGACTATATCCATCATTCCATTCAGGTCATAATAAACAACTTGCCTACAGGTATACAGTAGCACTGCAAACAGCCACACTAGCACACACACACAAGCACAGTGCTGAGCATTAGCCACGTTGTAAGTTTTAATGAGCCGAGTGGGTCTCCGTCTCTGCAGGGTGGCAGAAAGTCATCAGCAGAGTTCAGCTTCTCACTGTCTGCTCCAGAGACTGGCGTTAGTCACACAGCATCACACCTAACTTACTTCATCACACACCCTCAGATTCCTGACTCCCGCTCGCTCGTTCTCACACCTCTAACTCTCCTTTCTTGCGACTTCTCCTCCCCTCGCTCTCCAGACACTTTTCCTGCTCCAGACCTCACTAACATTCGCTGTAACTCTCGTTTCGTGCGCTGTTCATTCCCTCACCCTCTGTTCTCGTTACACATCCTTGACTTTATTCTCCCTCCTTTCTACTTTGATTTTTTTTTCACCACTTCTTTTTCTCTCCCCCCCTCCCATCTCTGTTCATGTTCTTCGCTCTTTCCATTTCTTGTGCTCATTATCGGCACAGCTATGGCACAAAGGAAGCTGGGTTAAAATGTCACACCTGGCTGTTTCATTTCATACTCTACATTTGTGCTGACATGTCAAGGTAACCAATCCATGTTACAATGGGGATAATGAAGATTGTGGCTCTTTTTGTAAGGTGGGTGACATGTTAAAGGGAAACTTGGGGATTTTTCAACCTGAACCCTATTTTCCCCATCATTTTATATCTAAGGGACTCATGGGGACAACAGTTTTTGAAATTGGTCCAGTATTGAGCAGATGAGAGTACAGATAAGCGCTTCAGCCAACAGACTTGAAACGGGCTGCAATGTAATCCTTTTGCACGATGTGTTTTAGTGGACATACATTGACGGGGCGCAATTGCCCCAAAGGATTATATTGCTGGCTGAAGCGCTCTCATTGGCTCAATACTGGAACACTTTTTAAAACTGTGTCTGCCATAGTCACTTAGAAACAAATGAAATCCTAAAGTTTACATTTAAGGTACAGTAGTTTGGCGATTAGAGAGGTTAGTAGAATAACAATAGTTTCACGCCATAAGATGTGATTGAAATACCTTATAAATCAAATATGTGTGTGCGTGTGTGTGTGTGCGTGTGTGTGTGTGTGTGTGTGTGTGTGTGCGTGTGAGTGAAAGAAAGAGAGAGAGAGTGTGAACTGCAGGCCAAATATCTAAAAGCCAAGCAGCTAAAATATTGAACATATTTCCCCTCCCTGGACTTACAATCAGGTTGCTGTGACCCGTGAGAGAGAGTTGGGCTTAGTCACATGGAAACATTTCTCAGCCCAAGCACTGCTGGAGTTAGAGCAGAGCTCATAAAACAAAAGCAGACACAATATTATCAGCCCCATTATGTATCGTGAGTTTCATCACTCTCTTGTCAAAGGTCAAGTTAGAAACCACATTGCACTCCTCTTCAGCCAGAACATGCAGCTCATCTCTCAGAGAACACTACTTAGTTTAATAAACAGTCATCAAGCTGCACATATCCCGAAGGGGCATAAGCAGAGATATTTGTTTTTCATTACTGTGTAGGAGTCATCAAGTCACGCTGACAGGGAAATAATATTATTAATGGAAGCCAAATTGAATTAAAGCATGGATTTGACCGTGCGGTTTCCTCAATGTCATGGACTGACATACAGATTCCTATATTGGCCTCCTACACACACACACACACACACACACACACACACACACACAAACATAAATAAATCCCTTTGCTGGGAATGAGGTCTCTCAATCTCCACAAACAATCAGATAATCCTTCAGGAATCCTTCACTTCTCTTGGTCTCTCTATCACAAATGGAGAGGGAGAGCGAGGGAGAGAGGCAAGCATACACCCACTCACAACTACACGCTCACACACACATACACACACGCACCCACAATCAATTCACAGTAGCTGTGTTTATCCTAAAATAGAGTATACCAATCTTAAGCAGCTCAGGTGGCATCAGTGAGTTTACCATATAAATGACCTGCCTGTCTGTTGAAAGATAAAACTAACTCTGTTGCCTAAGTGCTATAAAGTGTTTTGTGAGAGTGTGAATGAGCAGCCCTGGCTGCTTGTATGAACACTTGTGTGTTTGTGTGTGGTCTCTCTGTATCTATATGTGTGTGCTGCAGCCCATGTGATTAGACAATTTATCTGCTACCGCCTTTAGCAATGAGACAGACAAGCAATCCTCATGTCTATTGTCTGCCTTGGTCACTCCAACCATTTCGGGTTGCCAGATCTCTCTAGTTTCCAGCAAACACTACGCCTAACCTATTTGCCAAACATAACAAGGCTGGCTGAAAATGAAGACGACTGGCAACCAGGCCGTTGCCACTTGGCAGTAGCATTGTGCCTGCTGTCTGTTACAGTGTTGCATTGGAAACTCCTCTAAGTGCGAGCTTCTTGCACCTGTTTCAGCTTGTCGGGTGATGCAGTGCATAACAGGGGGCTTGTAGAAACATTAAGCCATGAGGAGGAGAGGTGATTTTTCTTATATCTGTTTTCTCCTCATCGCTTCTCTTTTCCCTCACTCCGTCCCTCTCTTCTATCAATCCGCAGTCCAAACCACCAATACAATGGCAGAATTAGTATTTTTAGAAACCAGATGCCTCTGGAGGATTCTCATCAAACATTCTCAAGATGCTGCAAGCATGCACACACACAGACGCAAACACACACCCACGCATTATCAGACACACAATTTTCATATTCTCACACACACACACACACACACACACACACACACACACACACACACTTCCCAAGACAGCGTGCAACAACAAATATCAGCTTTAGTATATTGTCATTGTGTGGCGGAGAGGCAGGGGGAAGTTGGAGGGCATGGCTACAGCATGCACAATATAGCTGAATCTGAGAATTAGAGAAGTCTTTGAACTCCCTGCAACAGGAGCCGCACACAGACACAACTTCAGCTTATAAGCCACATTTCACCCTCGAGATACATACTGTATGAAATAAAAAAACAGAGGTGCTGACCTAAACATTTCATTTAACTGGTAAAAGTTGGAATAGCAACTGTGGCTATTTTATGAGTTGGAACACATGCAAACATTGTGGACAGAGGTCAGGATGACAGAAGAACACCAAATGTTAGTTCCACATGTACTTATATTTCTTTGAAATGATTTGGCTTATGACCAAATGTGAAGACATATCCCTTGAAGTCTGTTTTTCCCCCTCCAGACTGGAACTGGGACAGATGTGAATTAGATCTGAATAAAGCCTGCCTGCTGCATCTGATGGCCAAGATTTTGTTGTGTTTGAATTCACCTCCTTCATTCCCTGTTCCCTACAGTATATCATAAACATTCAATGATGTGAAGGAGCGACTTTAGACACAATCATCTATGTAATCTCCAGGGCTATATATATATATATATATATGTATATGCATGCTATAGATATTACCATTAATTTGTTGATTTCACTTAACTTCACTTGACATCAATCAACCCCACAGAGGAGGAGAATACAATAAATGGAATTTAAAAGAAAATTGCATATTTTGGTCAAATTTGATCATATTCTGGTGTTTTACTGCAATGAATATCTTGCTAAAGCTAAACAACAGCTAAAGAAGCTAAAGGATAGCTAAGAATAATAGTAATGTTCTCAAAATAAAAAGGATCAACCTGTATTTATTGATTTTGTTTTTTTGGCCAGTTGGGGGCAGTGCAACAGACAATTCAGTTCAGTTCCTGTGACCCTGTGGCATCTTCTAATTGCCAGATAGTCTATATGACAGAAAAAGGGAACTAATAGTTGAATCTTCATATTACAGCCAAATCTGATTCGACTGACAAAATTCCGAGTTGGGTACAACCCAAGACTATTTTTTATAGACAGTACAATTTTGACATTTTGGTGGTATAACAGCAAACACCGGTGATGCATGTGTAAGAGAAGTCAAGTCACCCACACGGTGGGTTTGAAGTCCAGCCCAAACTCCACCAGGTTGATATGTACAATAATAAGTGCTCACAAATAGCTGTTTTTACAGACATGGTTGACAATACATTGGCAATCTTATCCATACCTTCTTTCCCCAACAGAAAATCCAGAAAGTGGTAAGTGTACGCCACGCCCACTTTAGTCTCCACCTGAGGCCGTCGGAGGGTGGAGTAGATATTGCCTGGGCTTTGCCTCTCTTCTGCCTTCCTCAATTTAGGGAGCCTACACCCCATATCTCTGTGATAGAGAGGAGAAGTATTAAAAATATGGTAGATTAAAAGTGAAAAAATACCAGACGAGGGTGCTAACAAAGACTCGAGTGGGAGACATGGAACTGAAGGAGTTTCTAAATATACAGAACACATTAGCACTTCCAATAGAACGTGTGTGAGAGTCACACACAAGCCTGAATGCTACTGCTCAGGTGCAAGCTCGAGCTGTGGGGAATAATATGTGTATCTTGCACACACACACTGCAATAATACTGAAATATGAAAGTGTCAGCCATTACCTGCTTGGTGGACTGTGGTACGGGCATCTCCTAATCAAATGCGGTTGATTGGGAGCGACATGTTTGATCAGAACGAATTAAAGCAGAAATGAGACTGATTTCCTGCCCTGTCTGGCAGAGCGACATGAGACTAGATAGACAGAGAGAGGAGGGCTGAGATGTTAAGCATATTGTTCTGCTAACCAATTTATATGTTGATCCAAGGATAGCCTTGAAGCACCAAGAAATATGTTATTTTAAGAGTTTCTCAGATTTTACGAGGACCACTGGATACCCTCAAAAACAGGCGACTGGAAACACAATTTAGAGGGAGTTTGGCATTCCCTTTCAAATTCCTCCTCTTCTGAATTTCAACAGGCAATTTAGACACCAAAATGTGACTTTCATTAAAAGAAAAAAATGAGAGCGAGGTGGCTTTTTCAGACAAACGATGTTAGATGGAAAATAGAGGAATGACAAATGGGTGAAAGGTGTAAAAAGAGAAGACATAACAGGGGTAAAGGACAAGAAAAAAAAGGTGTGGCCAAATATTGTCAAGCTAATCTGATGTGACAGCATCGCTACCCTCAAACCATCACCACAGATACGCTTAATATTCCCGTCTGCCACGGCTTGTAGGAGCCACATGGTGAGGTGCGTGTCTGCAAGTCTACGTGTTTGTGTGTATGTGTGTGCATGTCTTTCCCAAAGGCAGGTCTATATCTGTATCTCTGTATCTGGGAGCGTGGAGAATGACACAGTTACTCCCATTGGGGCAAGTGCACGGACATTAACTCGGCTAACGATCCTAACAGACTACATTAAGCTTGGTGTGTGTTAGTATATGTGTGTATGTGTTTGGTGACTTGCAGCTTTGACTGCATGGTATGTGTGTTCTCGAAAAGGTTAGAAAGTTGCAAAAGGAAGCATCTTTGACACATTTTCATACCTCATCTGTCTTGAGACGATACGCTCCTTAAGACCCTAAGAACAAGCAATTAAGACTCATTATTCTTTCAATACAACATGCTCTTTCGTAATGAGGACAAATGAGAAGAGATGGCAAGATGACGCTTTAGGAGAAGGATAACTCCCTTCTTTCTATTGATACAATAGCCTTGATTAGTCTTACAGTCAGCCCTTCATTTTTGCCAATCTCTATTTTTCTGTCTGCCTGATTGCTAGAATTCCCAAATTTCTCCCCAATCTACTTTCTCCACCTTCTTCCACTTTCACAACTTCTTGCTCATTAAAGCCCTCCTAATAACTCTCTCCATTTTGTTCCTTCATTCATCACTGTGGCGCCATCCTTTCCTGCCCGCTTCAATCCTGCCTGTGTCACTACATTACGTTACATTATGCACACCCTTTTCTGTCCTCTGACCATCCATCCCTCCGACCATTCAGTCCGCCTGTCTGGTGGCTCAGTAAGTTTCCGCGGCAGAAGCGCTCCCCTGCTGAGCCTGTTAAGTCCCATAAACTATTACAATGTCTCCAGCCAGCTAGACAGCCAGCCAACCAAGTGGGTCCAGGTTATTACTAAGTTAGAGCATGCAAATCCACTCCCAAACATTTCCCTCCGGGGCTACGCTTTAATGCGTTCTGTCTGCTACAGGGACAAAAAGCAGGTTAATGTGGGGATGTTGAGCAGGCTGCTTCTCATGGTTTTGAGGGTAGGTGGAATGGTGACACAGGAGGGAAGAAGAAAATGTGGTCACAAGGATAATGATGATGATGATTCTCTGACAATGGGTATATAAAGAGAGGTATACAGGTAAAGACAAACATGTTAGTTGAGACACTTCAGCAAATAATCTTTACTTTAAAAAACAATATTCTTCATTTCTTGTCCTTATTCTACTTTATGCATTATGCAGTGCTAAAAAGTCATAACAATTTGGAATAATTTGCTTACTATTTGGCTAGTGGCAGTTGGTTTTATTGCACTCAAAATGTGATTGGTTCTAGTCATGACTAGCCCACAGCTCTATTGTTTGATCTATCATCTTTTTCATTGTGTGCTGACAGTTCTGTTTCAAAACAAAGGCGTCGCTGTAACAGATGAACTCTGTGAGGTTTCGAAACAGATCTCTGTAATTGGACACAACGGTGTATGAAAAACCAAGGTTGTAGTAGCAGAGAAACTCTTCTGAGTTCAACACTCAAGGCCTTTTTCCTACATATAAGGCCTTTTTCTCTACATGTTGACTTCAAACAGAATCTCTTACTTGCTCTCACACAAACACACAGGCAGAAAAGGCCTTGACAGCAAAAAACATCCATTAAACTGGGAGAGACAGGAGAGCGAGACAGATAAAAGGAGTGAAAAATAGAGAAAGGAGTGAGGAGGAAGACAGACAGGGAGTAGCAGAGGGGTTCTCATTAGACAATCTCTTGTAACGGAGAGTTTTGAAATGACAGCGGATTTACGCGAGAGCATAATCCGTCTGCACTGTGCCACTGCTCTGCTACCTCCCGAGTCACTTGTGGTGGTGGTGGTGGTGGTGGTGGTGGGGGGGGGGGGTGCCTGCTTTCCAAGAAGCACTATTCATTCACTGCAGAGGGAGAGCTAGAGGCAGGCTGCGGCTCGGGAAAATTCACAGTTAATATAGATAGAACCACCAGGGAGACTCTCCAACAGTGCCAGTGTTAAAATTCACATGTTCTCTCTTTTCATCTCTTCCTACCAAGCCTGTCATCATGTGTACCAAAAATAAACACACTGTAAAGAGTACACACTTACGAATGTTTTCAGCTAAACTGACTTACAAAAATGTGTAATTAGCTACTTCAGCGACGGTCATTAACAGTCTAAAATATGGCATGGTTTTCAAATGTATTTACAGATAAATATGTGAAAAGTGTTGATTGCATATGTGTTCACCCACTTTGCTGTGAAACCCCTAACTAAGATCAAGTGTAACCAAGTGCTTTCAGAAGTCACATAATTAGTTAAACAGTGGCCACCCGTGTGCAATTTAATGTCAATATAAATACATCTGTTCTGTGGAGGTGTCAGAGTTTGTTAGAGAAGACACAGAGAGCTCACCCAACAGGTTTGCGATAAAGTTGTGGAGAAGAACAAAGCAAGGTTAGATTAGGGGGGGGGGATCCAAAGCTTTGAATATCTCACCATTAAATGCTTCATAATAAAATGAACAGAATACGGCACAACAGCAAATCTACCAAGACAAGGCCTTCCACCTAAACTGATGGACTGGGCAATGAGAGCATTAATCAGAGAGGAAATCAAGAGGCCAGTGTTATCTCTGAAGGAGCTGGAAAGATCCAGAACTCAGGTGGGAGAATATGTCCAACAGAGACTATAAGACAACTATAAGTCAAGCACTTCACAAACTTGGCCTTTATATGAGAGTGGTGACAAGAAAGCCATTGCTGAAGCTGTTTGGAGTTTGCCATAAACCATGTAGGAGACACAGCAAATGTGGAAGAAGGTACTCTGGTTAGATGAGATCAAAATTGGTGCAAAATGCTATGTTTGGCAAAAACCCAACACTGTATATCACCCTGAGCACACTATCCCTACAGTGAAACACGGTGGTGGCAGCATCATGCTGTGAGGATGCTTTTTATCAGCAGGTATAGCAAAATTGGTCAAGATTGAGGGCAAGATGGATGGAGCCAAATAAAGGGCAATTCTGGAGGAAAACGTGTTTCAGTCTGCAGGAGACTAGAGACTAGGGTGGAGATTCATCTTCCGGCATGACAATGACTCTAAGAATACAGCAAAAGCCTGGCTGAAATGCTTTAAGGCAAAAAATGTTATTGTCTTAGAATGGCCCAGTCAAAGCCCAGACTTCAGTCCAATTGAGAATCTGTGGCGAGACTTGAAAATTGCTGTTTTGCCAAGAAGAACGGGCAAAATTGCAGTCTCTAGATGTGCAAAGCCAGTATAGACCTACCCCAAAACACTTGCTGCTGTAATTGCAGCGAAAAATGGTTTTACCAAGTATTGACTCTGTCGTGCATCCAACATTTGTCTGCTTTTTTGTCTTAATTACTGTTTACAACAAAAAGTATTTTGCACTTTCAAAGCATTATGCATTTTGTTTTAATCAAATGGTAAAAAAGCAATAAAATCAATTTGAATTCCAGGTTGTAACACTGCAAAATGGGGGGTGAATACTTATGCAAGACACTGCATGTGAATATGTGTACAGTACAAAAGAATTATTTGGTATTTGGAGTTCCACATTAAACCAACTAATCATAGTCCAGGGCTGTGCTGACTACCTACGGGTAAGTCCTGATATATAATTTTAACATATAAAGTCACTCAAATCTTACTCTAGTGTGTTAGCATACTAAGATTTGACAGTTAGCACTAAACAGTACAGGCTCTTTACAGAAGCTTCAAGGGCGCCACAGTTACAATTCATCCTGAAGGAAACATAAAAAACAAGTTTATGCTAAATCATAGCTGCGTCCCATTGTGGCAGTCTTCCAAATGTCTATTTCTATCTATATTACCTCATAATATTATTGCTTACACATAGGCCTACCTACGAGTATGTACATCTCCACAACAACAGTATCTCCCAGTAATGTTAAGTTTATGTTCCATGACAAGACCAAGTACCAATTTAGGAAGTTGTCTGACGTTCAACAAAAAGTGCATTTGTGGAGGTCAGAAGGAATAGGCGTACACGCACTTGCCTTTATGATGTTCTCAAACTAACAGCAGTGTTGTTTTTTTTTAATTTAACAATTAAGTTCTAATTTTATCCACAGCCTGGAGTGAGCTATTATCAGCTAACATAACAGTTTCTTATGGCGTCCAGTCTCCTTCATTACTGCACTTTCCTTTGAAGACATAGGTTCCTATTCCTTATATTATTACTACTACAAGTTTGCAATTTGTGGTGTATTGACATTTTGTGACTCTGCATTAAGTCACTTTTTATAGTGGTGTGGTTGTTCGACAGCAAAAACACAGGCATGCCAGTGTAAACAGTTGCATTATTCTTAACACACTGGCTTTTAGTTGTGTGCATTTCACTGAATCTTTAAATAAGAAAAGGTGACAGACTGGGTCCTGGGGAGTGGGCTTCCTTCCCCCCTGTCACCGTGCAAGAATGGGGGATGCTGTTGATGGGGAAACAGAGGGGAGGGGAAGAACAGGATGAGGAGAGAAAGAGAGAAGGAGGGGGGCAACGGAGACAGATAAGAGAGAAAAAGAGAAAGACAGACAGAGCGCAGACTGGGAGCATGTCAAGTTGCCTGGAGGGAGGTGTGATTCCCCCAAGCAACAATGTATTCACCTCAAACGGTGTTTTAATGAGGCTGCATGGGGAGGATAAAAAAAAAATTATGACATTGATTTATTGGTCTGTAGTGCAGCTTCTTGTATAGCCTATTTTTATGTAAAAAGAATAGTTTATAAACAAAGGAAGACTGTTGAGACTGGGGCACCAATCCACAAAAAAAGAAAAATGAAAAAGATGATTATGATTGTTTCCTCCATCATTTAACATTTTTTGACTCTTTCTGGGGGAGTAAGAAAAACTGATAACTAACCTACTGTTTGCATGACCAGTGTGATAAACTGGTTGTCACTCACTGCTAATGAGGGCTCTCTCTCAAATGCTTCCAAATAGATTTCCAGCTATATGGTGAGCACCCATACATGACCATGCAACTAATTGATGCCCCTTGCATTTTGTGGGTGCAGCCTTGCTTGAAATTACATGTTTTCAGCACCCCCCCCCCCTCTTTGGTGCGCTCAACCTCAACCCCAACACACACACAGTCCTCTACAAGCCCCCACAACACGTGGCTAGCTGGTGGTAGTTTAGTGAACGGGAAATGATACATGACAGGTCGCTTACGCACCAAATCTTTCTCGCTCTGACACGCACACACACGCACACACACGCTCCATCCACCCACTCCCCCCTCTCTCTCTTCCATCTGCGCCCGGCACATTTACGCATATCTTGAGTTCACTTCAACCTGTGACAGCGAGCAGAGGTGCTCATTCATTTCGTTCCGCCGCGATTACAAATGGCAAACATCAACACACAAATCAAATGACGGGCTGTGTGCTGCCATATAAGGTTTCCACCACTCCTGATCTTTATTTCAGGAGCGCTGGTCTCCCAGTTTATGGCGTTCAATAAGTTTGATCAAAGCTGTCTAAAATCTTAATATAACAATCTTATTTGGTGGTATTCAAATTAGTTTTGGTCACAAATAATGCAGAGAAAAACTCTAAACATGTGATGCAAAACATTTCCAAAGCAGACATGAAAATGGTTTCTTGCATAATTCAATGAAGTTAAACTCACCAATCAAGTCGTTGCCAGGCTGCACGGAGTGTATGCTGGACTGATAGCTTCCTGTCTCACTGGAGTCTGTCGTTGAGCGTCCCTCCTCTCTCTCTTTCCTACTGTCTTTAATGTCGGTCCCCGTCACGGCTGCTGGGATGAGACACGCAGCGGCTGCGATCCAATAGGGAGAAAACATGAATCCTCCATTTAGAAACTACAACTGACTGCTGCTGAATCTCACGGGCAGCTCCTGATAAACACTCCGTCCACCTCTCGCTGTCTGTCTGCCAACAGTGCGTGTGGAGGAGGAGAAGCGAAGAGAGGAGGGTTTACACTCATCCTTACTCGCTGTTCTCCAGGTTAAATATACTGTAACACTTTATGAAGCCTAGATTTACGAGAAAACATCATGATGCCTATTGTAGACTTTTTTTTAAGATAACAATCACAGTGAAAGTAATATACTGTATCCTCAGGGATGTGACAGCAAAAGCACCCATGAAGTAGGATTTGCATAATGGAAAATAAACTGACTCTTAACAAACTGCTTAATCTCATTAGGGAAGAGATTCATAATACTTGCAATGTTTACAGATGTTTTTGTCCCAGTAGTTAAGTACAGGTTACACCAAGGTTACTGAGGTTGGCTGGAGGTGTTGTTTTTTTTTTGTCTCCTTTGGAAAATTCATATTTCATAAAGCTATCCAGACTTATCCATAATTCAGAAACGTCTGACTAGGGGGTGGGTGGGTGGGGTTGTTGGGTGGTCACAGGCTGGACAGGACACCCTGGGGAGCCCAGTAACACTACCAGACTGTGACAAAAACAAAACGGTCTGTGACTGAAAGATGATGGGCTTGTTGCCAGGACAGACAGGCAATTCAACCCTGACTGGAAACCAGTAGCGACTGACAGGATGAGGAGGCGGCTGGGAGCAGTCTGCATGCAGATCATCACCTGCTAACTCAAAAGTATGAAACAAAGAGTAAGTTTGCAAAATGAATACCCTTTAAAATACACAGGTATTGTTTAAAATGATGCAAAGAAACCAAAGACCTTCACAAGTATAAATGATAACATCGTTCAACTTTTATTTTTCTCAAGACAAAATACCCAAACCCTGCAAAACGTGAACAGGAACAATAACACAAACCAAACAGTGCAGTGCCCAGGCTCTCTGAACAAAATGATTCTATCAATATAATCAGATGTCTGCACACAGGAGACCCTGTGGCCCAAATACTGTAAATACCCAACAATGCTCAAATAAAAGAATGCAGAACTGAGTGAAGGAAAAAGAAAATCTGTACACCAGAAAACCACCAAATATGCATCACCAAGCTCTTTTTAAAGCGTATAAAAGTGAACTAAAGACAAATATAGTGCACTTTCCCCAAAAAATATACACACATATATATATATAAAAAAGTATTGCTCACTCATGCAATGCCAGTAAAATGTTTTGTGCAAGATCACCTATGACTAGATAAAACCCAAAAGGGCTGAAAAAGCTGAAACAAACCAATATAAAGTGTACCATGTACAGTAAATAATTTCCCCAAAGAAATCAACACAGTAGAGTGCATCACTTTAAATCATTTCCTTCATTTTCAAAGTGGATTAAAACTGTTTTGCACTCTTTTTTTCCAAAAAGAAGTTGATTGATGAGTTATAAGAGAAAATAAATTGATGCCGTGATTGTCCTTGAGTGTGAAACATCAGTCACAGGATGGGACAGTTTAAAGCTGCAACACAGTTGATCAATGTGCCACAACGTGCTCTGCAGAAATCAACCTGAAAAATCTGCCGTTTGATCCATAGAGGGGTATTCAGTGATACTGACAAGGCACTATAATGTGACAAAACTGACATTTACTGCCTCCATCGACACTCAATGGGAAAAAACGAAAGAAAAGAGCTCAAAATAAATGAGAATGCTTGAAATTAATAGAATGAGCATGTGCCCATAGTTAACCAAGTTAATTTTTTTGTTGAATCTGATAAGTATTGAACTTATGAACTTGAGTTACAGACGCACTCTACTGCTGAAACAACCAGATTGCTGTCAAGATGTTGTCACAATATATGTAACCGTACCTTTTATGTACAGAGAGCCCTTAAGGAGGCTTAAAAAGCCCCAAACAAACAAACATTTAAAATAATTCCAAAAATAAATAATAAAACATAAAATATAAATAGGCACAAAGGGTGAGCTTAAAAGTCTTTTGCATTTTTTGCTGGAGGTAATTAACAAAAGGAAAAAGAAAAAAAAAGTGAGCCTATTTCTTCGCTTGTGTGGTGAGGGTGCTCTGCTCTTCCTGTGCGACTGTTACTGTGATCCATGTAGGTTAAAAGCAGTTGACCACAAGGCCCCACGTCCCAACCAGTTGTGGTCAAAGTGACTGTGATCAAACTAGTACAGGTGAAGAGGAGAGATCCTGTAGTCTGGTGTTAAAATTGATCTCAGAAATTGAGGAGAAGGGATGAGAGAGGACGGCATTCTGAAAACAGTCTAATGAGTTGGGTTGCTACCAGCTGTCCAGAACATCAAGATGTCTTCTTGTCTGCATTTTGACTCGCTGTAGCCTCAATCTGAGGGAGCAGAAGATAGAAATTTATGTCACATTCAAACACTGGTTCTAAAAAAGTGAAATCAATACACTAGTATTAAAGAAAACTGTGCTGGTCATTAAAACCCAAATTCTTTACTTGGATTTACTGTGTTTGTGTAACTGTAGTAAAGAATACAAGTAGGACAGGGACACAGTTGGACATGACTGCAGAGAAGGAACAATAAAGTGATGGAGTAACAGCTAACCTACCAGGACTAACAATTTTCAGGTTTTCCTTCCAACAAATGTGCTACCACAAGAACTGATGCAAATTAGTGAAACCAGTTGGAGTCATTGACAGGCTGAAATGAAAGTCATATTGTTAACTACTGTATCCCTGCTATAACAGCACTTTGTTTGAAGGAGTGTTTTACCTGGCATGGGGCACAGTAGCTGTGGACTACAGCACAGTCAGCATGGTCTGTACTCCACAGTCCACAAAGCTCTGGAAACAAGATTAGAGCATTTCATGTAAATGAGCCTGCTGAGAACAATCAAGTGAAGATGCTTCAAAGACAAATCAGCTGTAAAACAGCATCCATCCCCCGAAAAACTGTAAGTGCCGCAAATAGTCAAGTACACAAAATCAACTTTGTACAATGGGGGAAAAGAAGAATTAATTGTTGATTCTCGTGGTCCACTTTCTGAATGGAAACGATGTCCAGACAATGCCATCTAGTGGCACACATGAATATTGCAGTTTGTGGACAATTTGATCCTACAAACACTACTGAAGAAAAAAAACTATCAGGTGAAAACGCATTCTTCAAAAGGACAACTACTTAATATGAAATTTACAAATTGATAAAACCCAGCCGATTCTGAAATCATTCAAGGTATGCACAATGTTTTGATCTCGCTGGTTCTCACCTAACAAGTATCTTCCATTGCTTCAAAACGTGCTGTAATTACACTAATATTATTCATATTCCCTCTAAATGCAGAGTCACCTGATTGACAGGCCGTGTCCTCTGGTCCGCCGTCCAGTGAGGTGGAGTGTACTGCGTGCCGGGGAAGAGGGGTCAGCCATCAAACAGAGAGCAATAGAAAAAACCAAGACCCACCTCCACTGCCAGAGGGATATGGGCTGTGCAGTGTTGGGCAGGGACAGGTGGATCTAAACCAGGCTGAACCCTTCATCTCATATGCAGGAGCATATGTGCAGTGCCTGGGAGACCCTGCACTGGATGCTGTTGACTAATTGGTGTGAGTGGCTGTGTGTGCGCGTGCGTGCGTACCTGGTAAGCATAGGCATTCTGTGCGTAGTTCACTGGCATCTGTGGGATCATGACCCCTCCAAAGTTGGAATAGGAGTACGGCTGCAAAGAGACCCAGAGAGAACACATTCAACCACAGTACAGGAGTATGTTTACGAAGTATTCTGTGCTAAGCAGTTAAAATGTGTATTAAAGTCTTGAATCACACTGCAGGTCAAGGCCACAACAGCAACTAACCACCTTATGTTTCTCTCATGTAAGGATTGCACTGTAACTGTTCATGTTTTTGACAGTTGGTATTGTCTGAATAATTCATCAGCTTGGATATTATTAGCTATGGCATTAATCACACCATTGTCATCTTTTTTAGTAAATTGAAATTAAATTGACAGATTGGTCTCCACCTTGCACCTCTATTCTTGGCCGTGGTAATGAGCCAACTTCCCCTCAGAGAAAATAAGGTTCATTTTATTTTTAGTGTAACTGAGTGACGACAAGGCTTTGTATCACAGCCTTTTGTCACACACAGTGTGTTAGCTTGGCTTGACAAGACTACCTGGCAACTTTGTGTGTGTCTGTTACCTGATTGTAGGGGCTGCCTCCATTCAGCATCGGTGAAGGCTGTGCCATACCCCCTCCAACGGGCGAGCAGCAAGGGCAGTAGAAGTACTGAGTGGGGCTCATCCATGGAGCTGGGCCAACCAGACGGGATGGCATGAACCCTAGATTTAAAAAAGAAGACAGAAATCACAGTTTGAAGTGTACATTTAGTGGCAAAATCTTTTATTCACGCTACCAACCAAACACCCAAATCACATTCTTCTGATGTCAAACAGAATACATACGAGAGCTCCTTTCTTTCATGATGGCAGGGCCCAGCTTGAGTTTCCGGCCCTTAAAACTGATCTGTTGCTATGGCATAAAATACAAACAGAGAAAATGTTATTTTCAGTTGTGAACGAAAAACAACATAGAGCCCTTCAGATTTATATCAACTTACGTCAATGATTGACTGAATGTTGACATCTTCATTGAAGTACACAAACCCATACCTAGGAGAGAAAACAAAATGTCAAAATGAATGACAGCACACATTAACACAATCACTGAAAAACAATAGTCAATGTAAAATATGAAAAAAAAACCCAGAAGTAATTAAATAAGCTCATTCATATTCATAAAACTGATGAAAGAAAATAACCAAGTTTACATGAGCAACAGAAATCATACTCATCCAATATTACACATCAAAATCTGTTTACAGGTCTTAAAGGATAATTGGCGTTTTTTACAACCTGGATCTTATTTCTAGCATAAAATACGATCATTTACTCACCCAGGGCTTCAGTGGAGAGCCGCGTATATCCGTATAATGCGAGTACACAGGGCTCTGATCTGGATGATGTCATTTCAGATGATGTCAGATCAGAGGTTATGTATGAGAGGTTAGTAGGTCAACCTACAGACCCCGGATGTTGATAACATGCCACCAGGGGCTCGGAGGGAAATAGCACTAACGTATCATAACAAAATATTGGTGAAATGAACTAGTTTCGCGGCAGATAATGCGTTATATAGAGGCTGCGCTTCGGTGCCCCGTGTACTCTCATTATACGGATATACGCGGCGCTCCATTGGAGCTAATTTCGTCCGAACAACTCCACATGACACCAAAGTTGTCTGGGTGAGTAAATGATCGTATTTCATGCTATAAATAAGGTCCAGGTTGTAAAAAACGGTAATTATCCTTTAAGGAGTACTACTGTATATGTGAAAAAAGTTGTAGCTCCAGCAAGGGAGCTGTGAGAAGACTGATGAATCAAGTTATGTCACTTGAATACATTTCAGTTGGGGTTGAAGACTACAATAATGCTGCAAAGCCACTATTGTACTCATGCTTCAGAAACAGTAACGTAGCACAGAAGTGTGTAATGGACAATTTTCATTACCTTTTCAAACCCCACGAGCTGAAAAACAATAGAAGTGACCATGCATTTAACATGTACTGATAAAAAATGAAGTGCCTAGTGGATGTCTCTAAAGAGGAAAACTCACCCCTTGCAGATCCCTCCACGGTATGTGATAATTTTTACTTCCTTAACAGCTCCATATCTTGCAAAGAAGTCCCGCATTTCATTTTCATCCACCTACAGATTGTCATGAATTTCAAATGAAAAGCTAGGTGTTAATTGCTATAGATGATCATCTTCACTCCATTATGTTCTGTCGAAGCAAGACGTGTTAACTGTAACATATCTGATCTGTGCCATTGGTGAGCTGAAATAAAAGATGTGTAAAAGTAAACTAAATACACGTGATCTCACCTTCATATCAATCCCACCGACAAACAGGGCATTGGGAGTCAGTTTGCCCTCAGGTAGGATGTAGCCATTAGACATTTTAAAGGACGGTGAGGTCTGGTTGTTGCCTCTTGGCTTGTGGATATCCTTACAATGAAACATAAATATACTTAGACTGCATTATCAACTACTGTACAGACTTTAAACTCATACTTTCTTGTGGCAAAACATCAATTTATGCTCATGGTGAAGTGTGGAGGTGGTTTGTACCTCTCCTCTTTTACATTTATTACCCTTTACATTGACAGAGCAAAACATCTATTTTTCGAGACTCTGTTTACTATCAGGGTCATTTTAGTCATAAAAGTCCATCTTTATTTGGATAAGGAAACAAGACTCATAATGTGGGTAATACACCACAGACACAGGCTAGAGCTAGGTCAAGTGCATGGCTCAACAACTGCATGAAGCTGAAGGATTTCGCCATATTTTGAAACTGGATTAACAAGGTTGTTTGGCGCTGCTTCCAAAGTGTACTGAAAACATAACTTACTTTAGACATGAGATTTAGATGGGCTGAACGATGTTATAGCTTAAGCCAAATTAGCAAAATGCAATAATTTGCGTTACAATACAGCAAGGTTTTTTTTCTAACTTTACTGTGGCTAAAGTTATGCTTAACAATTAAGTAGCTACTGTAGCAAAATGACAAGTATCTAGCCTTAGCAGTGCTTAGTTCATGTGTAAGGTCAACTTAAGCTAACTTCGACTAACTGTTAGCCATCCGATTTTGTCCAACTTTGTAGGAGCGACAAAATTGAGAAAATACTCTCGGAAATGGGAATATATTAATACATATATATGAAGAAATAGCTAGTGGAAGTCGTTATCAATATTAAATACAGCAAATCTGTGTTCACCCATGCTTTTGTGATATGAAAAGCTTGTGCGCCTTTTTTCGGATCTCTGGCCACAGGTGGCTAGCTTGTTAGCTTAGCTAGCGAACATTAATGTTTTGAGTGTTAGCACTTGTTACTATTTTAACTTAATACGATGACAAACGTCGTCAATGAAACACGACGATGATATGACTACAACTGCTTGCAATATGGAGCACTGTGTGAATAAAAGTATCAATAAAACTTACCATAGTTAAAACAATTAAAACTAATAAATTAGCGAGACACTCAAACGCAAGCCGCCCGCTCGTTCCGCCGGACCACAGCATGCAACAACTAACCCCGCCCAGTCAGTCACATGACTAATGAAACAGCCTGTCAAATGTTACATACTTGGGTTCAGTTTTAACAAGCGTTAAATGTGAATTCAGATGTAACGGTGCTTGCATAATGATCTTTGCGAGGTGTAGTAAGTCTTTGTTGACTTAACTGAATGGGTTAAATATAGATTGTGTGTTACTCCAAAAAACATCACATGAATAAATGATCTTAGAGAGTTAGAAGCCCAGTGACTAAATGTATGTAAGTTGCCTTAATATTGACATCATTAGCAATGACCTTTGAGGAACCAATGACATGAAAACCACCTTGCAATATTTCACAAAGGCCCAATAACAAGCTCTACACCATGTCGGATGGAGCCTTCTGCTCGGCCTCACCACACTTGTGGAACAACCTTCTTAGCCATCTGAGGGGCAGCACAGAGTTTTTTCAGGAAGGCTTTTCATTTACTGTTATTATTGTCTATATGTTATATGTTTAAATGCTGTACCACTTTGAGATTCACTGCAAAAGTGCAGTACAAATTAAATGCATTATTATTACTGTTATTATTAACACAATGCCAGAAATAATATTTTATGACGGCTCTTTCTGTATGCTTGAAAATTAAAATATGGATTGGGACCGGTTGGGACTGACTTACTTCAGTAAGGTGTATTATTATCATTAGTACTAAATTTTAAAATTGTGTATATGTTTTATATTATCATTAATTGTGCTTATTTGTATTCATTTTGAGTGCACAACCATATGCCATTTTGCAAGTATTTTTCCCACATGAAAATGCATATTTGTGGCTATGTTTTCTTCAGCCTTTAGACACCCACAATCTGAATTGATGGTACAACCAGTGGCTGCCAGCAGATGGCACAATACAACTGCTGGATGATGACGCCTCCAGGTAAACGCTTAGGACAACCCACCAACCCAACCCACCAAATGTCCTATTATAACACTATATGAGTGGTGGTACTGTGATTGTGACACACAGACACACATACACACAGATATTTATAGACCCCTCTTGTGTGTGACTGTGTGTATGTAAAGAAAAGGGCGCCGCCCACCATATAGTTGAGCTTTTCAGATAGTAACAAGGTAGTGCGTTACCATGGAGACCTTCCCGGATGGGATCAACACTGTTTCAGTTCCCAGCAACGTTATGGATTATCTGCTCAGTCTGCAGCAGTGACAGAGCAACACTAAACTTTCACTAGCCTACAGTGGTTCTGTTTTTTGTACAACAGGTTAGTGACAGATAAACAAAGCTGCTAATGGAAGGGTAATGGACTTTTACATTCCCTCTCAGCAATTAATTAAAAATGCCGCCCGTACAATCTTTATAGCGACCGATAGAGGGTAGCATTGATTGATATCAACGTCGACGTTAAAGGTGAGTTTACGGTGGTTGTTTGCTCTTTACAAACTGTCACACTGTTAAAAAAAAAAAAAACTTCTACCCGTTTTCATGTCACGTTATAACTTACACGTGAAGTTATCTGTGTTTTCTTTTCTTTCATTGATAGAAAAGCTGAGCAAGATGGACCGGCTGAAACAGGTAACGTGCCTAGCTTATTTAGATTGGAGGATCCACTTTTACCTGTGAAGCTAACGTTAGCTACATCTTTAATATACAGTCATCTCATTTGGTTAAAACTTATAGTAAACTGTTTAATTCGCTAGCCCTGTAACCCTGTAATAGTTTTCCCCCTTATTGCTTACTTGCAATTAAAGTTTAAGGTTGCAGCAAATTGATTTTATGTTCATATGAATTTCAAGGTTCAAGGCTATTTTTATACTGTGGTAGGCTATACACTTTTACTTACTTCAAATAAAGCTAGTACAAGTGCATATAACATACAAACAATGATAGTAATACTTTAAAACATCATCTTGAGTAAACAAAAGATATGTACTTTAATAAGCAATCCCCTCTGTGCAATACTTTGTGTTTTTGTCTGAACTATAGATGGAGGATGACTCCATCTACAACATGAGTGAGAGCAGAGGATTTACTGTTCCCCCACCTTTGCCCAAGAGATGCAATGCAGAACCTTCAGAGCTGTATAAAGTAAGAATATCAATCTAGGTGGAAGTTTTGCTCAAATACTTGCCAAGTTAAACACATACAACCTTTGTTCTGCAATCCAATCCCTGACATTTAAACTGTTATATAACCTCAGATGGTCCTAAGGCACAGTCATTACCCACCCATCCTCCAGAGTAATTCATGGACTATGGCAGTTCCTTTTAAAGAGCAACGTTACCATCGCACTCCCAGTGAGTCTATTGCAAACAACTACAGATCCCGGGCTCAGGATCTTAAAATTAATAAACTTCAGCAAAGACGACAGACTCTCCGTCAATCCCTGGCAAAACCAGCAGGGACTTGTATCCTTTCAAGTTCCTCTCATATCAAGCATTTTACTTTAATGGCTGATGATAATTCAGAATGTTAACTCCTAAGACCACTCTCAAAACCCATTAGAACATATATTTTATCTTAATTAAGCTTTAAGCACCTACCCCACCTGGAAGGAGACAAGTAATTACACCAAGGAGAAGGTAATTATTCTTTGAAAGCATCACGTCAGCACTGGCTTAGTGCTTTTATGATATTTTTCTTGAAGCACTTGATCCAATTCTGTTATGCTTTCCCAGGGACATATCTCGTGATGCGTCAGCATCAACTCGGCCAAAGTCTAGGCCTAGAAACCTCCCCACTCCGAGCAGTAGGCCTATGAGTCCTAAAGAGCAGCTGGACATCATCCACAGCAAAGAAGAGAAAATGAGGACGACTCAGAAAGAACCTACTGAGAAAGACCTGGAGGCACGTTTCAGTTAATTCAGTAATGAACTAGTCAGTTGCTGATTATAACTTTGGAGTCTTTTCAGACATGTGTTTGATCTTAACTTTACTCCCACAGAGGTATTTGTACTACATCACCACTGCTGTCCCCACCTCTGTACTGGCCCCGCAGCCATGTCAACAGATGATGAACATCATGTCCCTGCTGCCTTCCAAAACGGATGATTATAGTAAAGACATCAAGATTCTGAGAGCTAAAATGGAAGAGGAAGTCAAAAGAGATTATTACTTCAGTCTCAAGAAGAGTATAGGTATAACACAGTGATTCTTTAATGGCAGTATTTTTTTTAGTCATCCAAGCACAAGCCAGTATGACTTTAACATTGATTTTTATAGACAATTTGACCAAAACAAACACACACCAACTTTTCTTTATATCAGCTAGCACATTTTGTTGCATTATTGAACACAATGAAGTATGATTCTTCTTATATATAACCATAGGGTTCAAAAGGTAGTTGGCGCCTTAGTTAACTAATATTTTCCTAATAAAATATCTCCCTTACTCTGAAAATGGTGTTCTCTCAATCTGTCTTGTTTTCCATGGTCCTTGCCAGTGGACTACATTCTCATGGACCAGTCTGAGCGCCAACGATTGTCCATATCCAGCATTCCTATGCCCTTTCCCATGAGGGTGATCCGTGCGCCGGTGCCCTGGGCTGCTACTTACAGGGAGGCTCAGACGTGGCAAAGCCAACATCTGTTTACTATCAATCACATTATGTTCCTACTGCAGGATGTCTGGCTAAACAGGTAATACAGAAGTGTAAATTTTATTTTACTTTTGAATAAATGGCATTAATATAAATGCTCACAGATCACATGAAGTGTCATATACATATATAGTCTGAAATTGAAAACCTTGAACTTCGCAAAGTGTTAAAAGATAGATTGTATCTTGTTAAATAAGGTTTATTTGGTGAAGTAAACTACTGTAATGAGGGCACAGAAAATGCACATTCTTCCAAGCTAATAATGCTCACATTCCTTAACAGTCTGATCACTTGAGCTTATGCCTGTTCCTTGGCTCAAGAAATATGGTGTCGGGTGTAACCACTATACATGAACTTGATACAACAGCTAGCTTGACTTTTCGACAAACAAAAACAATGTTGATTAAAAGTATACTGCAACTTTATGTGAAACTATGAAAATATGTGAATTGAACATCATCTTTTATGTTGTTTTTAGCTTCTCATCTTTGAGATTTGTGCGGCTAGAGGACCTTTTCTCAACCAACCTCCCCCTCCTGCCATCTGAGTTTGAGGAATTTGTACAGAGACAGTGCCAAACAACCAGAAATGAACTTGTCCAAAAGTGAGTAATGCTGGTGTGACAGACATCTAAACATCCCATCTGTCAGTGAGACCATAAGTGGATGTCCTGGCTTAATCATTAGTGTTTCCAGTGGGTTTGTTGGTCGGTTGGTACACAACCCAGAGAGCTAATCCTGTTGTAGGCACAGGCTCATGTTTCCACCTTGTCCACTTTGTCAGACCCGTGTCATGCTGCCTTTCAGGGGATTACTTTACACACTGCCTCACTTTAGGATTCCAGTACATCCTTTGTTGCACACTTGTTGTATAGGATGTTAGACTATGTAGCTGCCCTGTAGGATATTTGGCTGCATGGTTGAAATATGAGCCATTGTAATTTGTAGAAATTGGCAGCTGTTTGTTTATTTTCATGTTGATAATTTGTTCCCGCTTGGATACCATTATTCTCTTGTCAGCTTAGCTTCCCATGCCAGCCATACTCAATCCAGTGTGTAAATGTCAATAGATGAACAATAAGATAACAGCAATAGCTAGAGCAGTCAGCATACTGTATGGTGAAGACAACATATTGTTAAAAAAATTAAAAAATGTTCTGTCAAATAATATTGAAGTGATACCTAAAATCTCTTTGCCCTCTTTCCTTCACTTAGTCTTCAGAAAATTGATGCACTGAAGTCCCCATACATAAGTGACTGTTGATATGAATTCTTCAGTTCTTTTTATGTTTTGATATTAAACACATTACAAATAATAAAAACTGTTTACAGGGCACTTACGTATCACCATCATCTTCCTGTTTCAGATGGCTGCCCCACTGTGCATCACTCTTTGACAACTTTGACAACTTGTGGTTGCCCCTCCTACACAGTGAACAGGGGTCTCCAGAACTTGTCCAGGAGTTCTTCAACTGTGTGGCTGCTCTCATGTCATTGCAGCTCCGAAGCCTCGTCATAGATTCATTACAGGACCTGTTGTATTTCTTCACTATACATGAGGTTTAGACAAAATGTTTTTATTTATTCTCATCATGTTAAGATAATCCATAGAGACATTATGGTTGTGCAAAACTTGACTATGAGTCTTTTCTGAATTAACTGTGAATCATCATTATCATCTGTCCTGTGTCTGTGTCCTTTAGGAAGGCAATGACTTTGGTGAGGTGTTTGATGAGATGAAGTATGTTCAGTCTCAGGTGCTGCTGGTTAAGCTACAAGAGGATGAGCCTCACATTGACTTTAATCCGAGCTTCCAGGAGTGTTGGGAGCTCATCCACAGGGCCTTTATGGAAATTATCAAGAGCGCTGAGGAATTCCCCAGGGTACATTATACCCTCACCACAAACTTTTATTACTATTTACTATTTAGCTGACAATTAAAGTAATTGCCATATATTATATCACAGAATTTAGTCTGTTTTTATGTTTATACAATAAACATGCATATAATATCTGACTGACATGTTTTTGTGGCCAGGTGGAATGTAGCCTTTTTCCCGCTATCAAGACCTGTTACCTGCGCACAGTCAGTCCTGATGAGTCGCTGGTTACAAAAATAATCAGCAAAACAAAGGATGTTTTCCACAAAAACACCGTGGGCCCTGAAAAGTAAAGTCAAATTAATTGTTTTCGTGTGTCTTTCAATGTTTTTGATGCTAGTAACCATATTGCCACATCTTTTCATTCAGGTATTTGAATGTATATCAAAAATACAGCAGTCTACTGGACAATACAGCAAAGCAGGACATCACAGCATTTCTTAAAGAGAAACACTCATTGGAGGGATTTACCAAGGTAGATAAAGCCTTCTTGTTTTGCTGTTAATGTTTTGTCAAGTAATATTTCAGTACTAACTGAAATACCATTTCTTTGCTCTTTCGCTCTCTTTCTGAATCCTTAGAAAATTGAGAGTATTAATCACGTGCGGAAGGAGATTGCCTCACTGTGCATTACGGTTCCCCTGTCAATGTTTTGTCTGTATGCCGGCAAGCTGAATGATGACATGTGTGACCGTGCCAAGAAGCTGAAAGACGAGATCATCATGTTTGAAGTGGAGGAAAATAGAGAGCTGAATCAGCGGTAGGAAGAACATTCCAACCTCCCTAAACATTCCCGATTTGAAGAGCAGTAGCAAGGGTTTAATTGCTTATGTTTGTGTCTTTCAAACAGTGAATTGATTTTATGTTGACATAAGTGAGAGAGTCAACACATGCAAGATGTTGTTTTTTTCCCCCAGGATCTGCCAGAAGTATGAAGAGATTACCAATACCATCAGAGGCACCCCAGAAACCACAGAGGAGTTAGTGGCTCTCAACAAGTACATTAAACAGACCAGTGAGGTGACCATTCACAAGCTGTTAGATGAGATTGAGGAGGCAACATACCGTCTCAGCTTCCTCCTGGACTATGCCACTCTGCCCTGTATGTGAAACGCATCAATAAGAGTCCAAAGAAATTACATTTTCTTTTATATAAATAAGTTGTTGTTGTAGTTGGAATACACAATAGTTGATCAATTTGTCTTTTATTCTTCTTCCAGCTGATGATTTGAGGCTGAACTCCCGTGTTTTCCAGTGGCCAAATGACATCCTTATTGAGCTTGATGACAGCAAGATTCGCCTGACCACCATGAGAGAACAGGCGGAGGACTATCTCCAAACAAGGTTACAGAATAAACACATAGTTGTTGTCCCTCCTCAGCTTCACCCAGGCCACACACAGTATCCCACATTGGAATTTCCAGGCTCAAAGATGAGGAAAGGTGGTGAATCAAAATTTAGACTTCAGAACAAACCTTCCAAAACCTATGGGCAATGTCATACACAATATATCCATATTTTTACAGTCATATTGTATCACCTCCTTTTTACAGTATGCTGAAAATTAAAATGTTTTTGAAGAGCCATGACCATGACCTACCAAAGAAATAATAGCACCTGAAAGTCAGTAACTGAGGTCATAACTGCTATATCTGTAATTTAACCATCTCAGGCTAATAAACTTTGACCAGAGGCTGCAGGATCTAGACAAAAGCATACAAGCCTTCAAGAAGAAGGAAATGATGGGTATGGAGGAGATGAAGAACAATGTGGGAAATCTAGCTCAGATCACTGCTAACTTGGAGGCTTCGTGCACTGAACTGGAAGTAAGAGAAAAAAACAAATGTACATGGGGTTATCGTTTTGATTTTAAAATCTAGAAAGTCACATTTCAAACGTTAGATGGAAAATTGACTGTTTCCGTTTTCCACAGGATATCAACAAAGAGCAGACTTTGCTGGAGAAGGAAGAGAGCCAGTTCCCAATGCTGCAGACTCTGATTGCTGACAAACAGCCATACGACCAGCTCTGGAACACAGCATTCAACTTTCAGAGCATGTCAGAAGTGTGGCTGAATGGTAGGCAACACTCAATAAGGACTGTACATCCATTCTACAAAGTATGACGAATTCTACAAAGCAGGTGTTAACAGTTGTGTTCATGTGTGTTTTTCACATCTTATTTAACTACTAGGTCCTTTCCGGCACCTGGATGCTGAGAAAATATCTGATGAGCTGGACATTATGTGGAGGACCATGCATAAACTGACCAAGTCTCTCTCAAATCTTCCTGGGCCTTGCCATGTGGCCAAAAACTTCAAGAACAAGATAGACCAGTTCAAGCAGCATCTACCCATTCTGACAACTATCTGTAACCCAGGCATCAAAGACCGCCACTGGGAGACGGTCAGTTTTTTAGCTTCCTCATATCAGCTGACACGGATAGAAATCCAGTGTCAGCTTCACTTTGTAAGAATCAAGTGTCCTGCCACTCCTGTGATCCATGAAGCCACTGTGAATAATTGATTATGCGTGTGTCTCTCTACAGATTAGCAGCATTGTGGGCTTTGAAGTCAAACCAGATATGACCAGCTCACTTCTGAACATGTTGGACCTGGGACTCTCCAAGTTCTCTGATAAGTAAGACACTTTACCTACAATACAGCATAATAGAATAGAATATATACAGAGCAAAAATGAATGAAATAAAATTAGAAGAATACTCCAGTAAGAAAAACTGACACCAGTTTTGTATTAATCACACATTGGTTGAGTTGTGCACAATCTTTTATAATGCGACTAAAAAGTAATGGCCTTTGCAACTAGGTTGGAAGACATTGGAGCATCGGCCAGTAAGGAGTTCTCCCTGGAAAAATCCATGGAGAAGATGAAAAATGAATGGACTGAACTCCAATTCTCTTTTACAGCATATAGAGATACTGTATGTTTAACACATACAATCATACACAGTACTTTCCACAACAAACAAAGCTAGCTGATCAAAATGAATTTTATAAGAAACTGTTATGTTGCACTCACACTGACCATGAATTTTCATGAGATTGACATCAGCTTCTTTTTTTTGTCATAGGGTACCAACATTGTGTCAGCAGTAGATGATATCCAACTGCTCCTGGATGATCATATTGTTAAAGTACAGACCATGCGAGGTTCCCCTTTCATTAAGCCCATAGAGACTGAATGTAAGGTAAGACAACAAAAATAATCATTTGTGGTTTAGTAAAGGGATGAAGCCTTTGCTGTTTATGTCAATAGGTATTAATACTACAAATAGCCACACTGAACTTGGTTTTAAGGATGTATTAAAGCAAAGAAAGAATTTGTAGTAAGGTGTAAAGAGAAGTCTGTGTATGAGCCTCTGGCAACTACAGCCACAAAAATAACTCTTTCATCACAGCAACTCATAATGTGACTCTGTAGTGCGTGTGGCCCCCGCATGTCTGTATGTACCCCCAACAACATCTGGGCATGCTCCTGATGAGTCCGGGGAATATGTCTTGAAGGATCTCCTCCCAGACCTGTATCAGGGCATCAGTGAGCTCCTAGAGGAGTCTGTGGCGGTACTTGTGGCAGCATTGGATGCACTGATACATAACGTCCAATAGGTGCTCAGTTGGATTTAGGTCAGGGGAATGTGAGGGCCAGTCAATGGCATCAATGCCTTTGTCATCCAGGAACTGTCTACACATTCTGGCCACATGAGGCCTGGCACTGTCTTGCACCAGGAGGACCTCAGGGCCCACTGCACCAGCGTAAGGTCTGACAATCACTCTGAGGATTTCATTCTGGTACCTAACAGCAGTCGGCTATGATATTTAGGTCTGTGCAACCCTCCAAGGATATGCCTCCCTAGACCATCACTGACCCACCGCCAAAACCAGTCACGCTGGATAATGTTACAGGCAGCATAACGTTCTGTAAGCACAGGTCCCACTAGAGGATGTCAGGACCTCATGCAACCCTCATAAAATCTGTTTCTGACAGTTTGGTCAGAAACACACTAGTAGCCTGCTTGAGGTCATTTTGTAGAGCTCTGGCACTTCTCCTCCTGTTCCCCCTCACACAAAGCAGTAGATACCAGTCCTGCTGCTGGGTTGATGCCTTTCTACGGCCCTGTCCAGCTCTCCTTGTGTAACGGCCAGTCTCCTGGTATCTCCTCCTTCTTGAGACTGTTCTGGGAGACACAGCAAACCTTCTTGTGACCGCATATATGGATGTACCATCCTGGGAGAGCTGAACCACTTGTGCAACCTGATTAAGCTGCAGGTACCACCTCATGCTACCAGTAGTGACAAGAACACTAGTAAAGCAGAAAACCTGAGAAGAATCAGCCAGGAAGGATGAGGAGAGAGCAATTGCCTGTGGCCACTGCATGCAAAACCATTCTGTTTGGGTTGTTGTTTTTTTGGTTTTGCCTCTCCATTGCACCTGTTGTCACTTTCATTTGCACCAAAGCAGATGAAATTGATTCACAATCACTCGTTCTTCCTAAATGGACATATTGACATCCCTCAAGTTTAACTGAGTTGGTGTTGCTTTACTATGATGATCAAGCATTCCCTTAATTTTTAAGCAGTGTATTTATGGAGGCATTTGTGCAAAAATCTCGACCTTTATAGAGAATACAAAACAGCTTCAAATTGTACACTATTTCACAAAAGTGATGTTAAATAAAAGGGGGAGAGAGACAAAAGGAAGAAAAAAGGAATAGAAAGAAGGGGATATACCCTTCATACCCTTTACATCCACCCACCCCCACTACTTGTAATTTTGAGTTTGTGTTTTCTTGTGTTTAACGCATTTATTCTGGGTATGATGTTTGCTTTTGTTGAAAGAGTTTTGTAAACTAAACTGTAGAAATGCTACTCCTATAAGATACACTAGCTTGTTATTATCACCCTTACTTTTAACTTTAGCAATGGGAGGACAAGTTAGTGAGCATGCAAGACATCCTAGACTCCATGTTGAGATGTCAGGCTACTTGGCTCTACCTTGAGCCCATCTTCAGCTCGGAGGACATCATCGCCCAGATGCCTGAGGAGGGACGCAAATTTGCCATTGTGGACGGCTACTGGAAGGATATCATTGGCGAGGCGGTAAGATCCTCATGAACTTCTGTTTTAGTATGGGTAAACAGATCTCACATACTTTGAATCAACTTTTGTGTGATTACATTGATACAGGTGAAGGATACACGTGTTCTGGTGGCTACAAGCCAGCCAAACATGCTGGAAAGGCTACAGGAGTCTAATGTGTTCCTGGACGACATCCAGAAAGGGCTCAATACCTACCTGGAAAAGAAGAGGCTCTATTTCCCAAGGTTTGACAACCATTACTACCTCTAATAGTGATACTAACAGTTTAGACTTCGGTCTGTAAAACAAATTACTACATGAGCATTTTAAAGATCTTCTACTCACATGATTCAAATTATATGATAAGTGTAGTGCTTTCATTTCAACTTCAACTACAAAACACATGAACACTTAAAATAGCATTCTTTTGTGTATTGTTCAGTGCTTTTTTCAGTTTCCTGTACATATAACCAGGTTCTTCTTCCTGTCAAATGATGAACTGCTGGAGATCCTGTCACAGACCAAAGACCCCCTGTGTGTACAGCCCCACTTAAAGAAGTGCTTTGAGGGTATCGCAAAATTGGAGTTCACTGAGGACATGAAGATTGCTGGCATGATCAGCTCTGAGAAGGAGACTGTGCCCTTCACAGAAAAGATCTGTCCAGCCCAAGCAAAGGTAGAGCAGACAGTGATTATATAATTTGTGTTGAGTTTTATATTCTATGTATTTATCTCTTTTTATGTGCTAATATTTAACTTTTTATCTTAATATTTCAGTTTTGTTTGGTTATTTTTACTCATTTATGTATTTCATTAACAGTGAGGTTGACTATTACCTTGTGACTTTTAGGGTATGGTAGAGAAATGGCTGCTGCAGGTGGAAAACATGATGCTAAGGAGTGTCCAACATGTCATCCATAAAGGAGTGATTCAGTATGCTGAGGTATTCCTATAATATAAAAATTGGAAGATTAAGGAATTGCTCAAGAGTATACTGTATATATTACATTATTACATTAAATGTAGTACAGCAGGAATTATTTAATTATTTTTTAATTTAATTTAATTTAATTATGAGTTTTCTTTTTTTGTCTATGTAGTATTAAAAGAATATGAGTGAAAGTTTAAGAAAAAGGATATTTATGTAAATTGTATCAATACCATTTATCCTTGCTCAGATAAGTCTCTCATCTTTGCTTTTAATATTTCAACATTTTTCCTGTAGGTGCCCAGGAAGGAGTGGGTGTTGCAGTGGCCTGGCCAAGTTGTCATCTGTGCTTCCTCCATCTTTTGGACAACTGAAGTGTCTGAAGCCATCCAGACCAACTCTCTGCCTGTCAGTTTAGACTCACTAGTACACCCACTGCTAATTTCCACAGAGAAAGACAACTTCTGCTCTCACAAATTACATCATTTTAAACTGTATTCTTAACTGTGGACTAATTCTCCATTCTACCCAAAGGCCTATGTGGACAAGTGTAACGCCCAGATTTCTGATATTGTGGAGTTGGTTCGTGGAAAGCTGCCAGGAGGGGCAAGGATGACCCTTGGGGCTCTTACTGTCATAGATGTCCATGGTAATGCTTGTATTCCAATTTGTCTCATATATCAAATAAAGAGATGAAATATGATCCATTGATTAAATCTAGGGTGCAGAAAACTGGATGATTTTTTCCTCCCCTAGCACGAGATGTTGTGTTCAAACTGGCAGAGGACCACATCTCCTCGCTGAATGACTTTGCATGGATTTCTCAGCTGCGTTACTTCTGGGAGGGTGAAGATGTGATGCTACGCATGATCACCACATGCTTGAAATATGGCTATGAGTATCTTGGTAATTCCCCTCGTCTGGTCATCACACCACTTACTGACCGTTGCTACAGGTAAACTTCAGTCTGGTTGATCCCTTGTCCTTTTAGACATGTAGGCTATAAAGAGATTTTTGTAATTTAATGATAAAAATTACAAGGTAAAAAAAATAGCAGATTTAAAGATACTGTGAAGATGTGAAGTTCCTTCAGAATATCACTTGGTCAAATGACTTTGTGCTATACCAGAACTCTTATGGGGGCTTTGAAGTTGAACTTGGGGGGAGCTCCCGAGGGTCCAGCAGGAACTGGCAAGACTGAGACCACAAAAGATCTGGCTAAAGCTTTGGCTAAACAGGTATACCAAAACTTGTCATTTAAATCTAAAATTGTGTTATTTTCTTAATATTGATGTTAAACGTTGTTTTGTCGCTAGTGTGTGGTGTTCAACTGCTCCGATGGTCTGGACTACAAGGCCATGAGTAAGTTCTTCAAAGGACTGGCTCAGTCTGGAGCTTGGGCCTGCTTTGATGAGTTCAATCGTATTGAGGTGAGTGTTACCCAAAAAGCTTAGCTCTAAGGTAAACATAGATAGATAGATTCCTTTATTGTCATTGTATAAAATACAATGAAATTCAAAATCCAAGGCAGAGAACGGAGCTCAATTAAAAAGTAATAAATAGTAAAATAATAGGGCGAGATAAAATACATATACACACGACACGCAACCATACACATACATACTCAGGACGCTTAGTAGTAGCTTAAAGGACCAGTGTGTAAGATTTAGGGAGACCTATTGGCAGAAATTGAATATAATATTGATGAGTACACTTTCATTAGTATATAATCACGTGAAACTAAGAATCGTTGTGTTGTTGTGTTTCTACGAAACCCGCTATTTTGTTTCTACGGCAGCCCAGAACAGACAAACTAAACATTGGTTCTAAAGTGGGTCTTTTGACACTTTTAAAATTGATATTTAAATAGAAATGAGGATGATGATGGCTGGATGATGATAAGTATTATATTATTTCCAGGTTATATTAAATTGATGGTCTCTGCGGAAGGCAGGATAATTGAAATGCATATTAATTTACAGATCTGGTCAACTGGTGATGTTGTATTTGTTTGTCTGCGTCACAGGTGGAGGTGCTCTCTGTGGTGGCTCAGCAGATCCTTTGCATACAACAGGCCATTGCCAAGGATCTAAAGAAATTCTTGTTTGAGGGGACAGAACTGTCACTTAACCCAACCTGCAATGTCTTCATCACCATGAACCCTGGTTACGCTGGCAGGGCTGAGCTGCCTGACAACCTAAAGGTACATTACTGTAGCACTGTTGTATGGGAAGTAGTATAACAGCATAATATAGATTATTACAGTAGATACTAGAATTGGATGTGGATCAAACATATTTGTCCATCTTTTTTCTTGTAGGCTCTTTTCCGTACAGTGGCTATGATGGTGCCAGACTATGGTCTCATCGGAGAAATCTCACTGTACTCCATGGGCTTCATTGATTCACGCAGGTACTGTTTAAAAGATTCTACAGAAAATATTTTTAGTGAGTATATTTTTCACATTGCCTGACCTCTCATTACAACTCTACTGACAGTCTGGCCCAGAAGATCGTTGCCACCTACCGTTTGTGCTCTGAGCAGCTGTCCTCCCAACACCACTATGACTATGGTATGCGAGCTGTGAAGTCTGTACTGACTGCAGCAGGGAATCTGAAACTGAACTACCCTAAAGAGAACGAGAGCGTGCTCTTACTTAGAGCGCTGATGGATGTCAACATGGCCAAGTTTCTGTCACAGGATGTTCCACTCTTTCAGGTGATACATTTATATAGGACAGTGATTATATAGGTGATTACATTTAAATAATCCACCTGAAGCTTCTTATTTATCAAGTGGCTACTAATTATTCAGTTCTCTTCTCCTGCTGCTGCCCACAGGGTATCATCTCTGATTTATTCCCTGGAGTTGTTCTTCCCAAACCAGACTATGATCTCCTCCTTAAGGCTCTAAATGACAACATCGCTAAGCTCAACCTCCAATCTGTCCCATGGTTCATTGGCAAAATTATCCAGGTATCAATCAAGGAAGTTTTTATCTCTAATACTCATGAGACTCATAACATTTGTTTGTCTAGTTGTAACACCTCAGCGCCATAAATGTACTCAGATTTTGCTTGTGTCATTTTGAATAGGTGTATGAGATGATGTTGGTACGCCATGGTTTCATGATAGTAGGAGACCCTTTAGGAGGAAAGACCTCTGCCTATAAAGTTCTTGCTGCTGCCCTTGGAGACCTTTATAAAGGTAATTACATCAATTAATTCACCCCTAGTAAGTCGTTAGAAATATCTAGCTGAAAATTGTTGAGTTATACAGATGTGTGATTTTACTTTTAAACTTCTTGGTATTGATATGCATAAATGTGTACACTCTGTCATTCTCCTCATTCAGCCAAACTGATGGAGGAGTTTGCAGTGAACTACTGCATTATCAACCCCAAGGCCATCACTATGGGTCAGCTGTATGGCTGCTTTGATCCAGTCAGCCATGAGTGGTCTGATGGTGTCCTGGCTACCACCTTCAGGGATCAGGCTATCTCCACCTCAGAAAATAGACAGTGGATCATCTTTGATGGGCCCATTGATGCTGTCTGGATTGAGAACATGAATACTGTTCTGGATGATAATAAGAAGGTACTAGCCATTTTGATGCTGTGATTTTTACTGCTGCCCAAAAGTTCTCCCAGGTGTTGCATACTGATGGCACTCACTGTATTCTCTACTAGCTTTGTCTGATGAGTGGTGAGATCATCCAAATGAGCGCCAAGATGAGTCTGATCTTTGAGCCTGCTGACCTGGAGCAAGCCTCTCCAGCTACCGTCAGTAGGTAAGCAGCCAAGACAGAAGCTGAACCAGTGTCTGCCGTATATAAATAGAAAGGATTCATTTTGAAAGGCGTATGATTAGTTGTTGCTCCTTCTTTGACTGTTATCTATCACTCTAAAGGTGTGGTATGATCTACATGGAACCTCATCAGCTGGGCTGGTCTCCTCTTAGAGACTCCTACATGAATACACTACCTGAGAGCCTGAGCGCTGAACATAGAGAACTGGTGAGATTACAAACTGGCATGTCTGCATGCTTTAAGTAGTATTTGCTATTTCATTACCTTGATGTGATGTATGTCTTGTTTCTGCTTGTTTGATCTTTTTCCCATAGATAGTGGACCTATTTGATTGGCTAGTTCAGCCCTGTCTGGACTTTATAGACAGGGAGTGTCGCTTTGTGGTTCAAACATCTCCAATCCACTTGGCCTACAGTCTCATGAAACTGTATACATGTCTGATGGGTCAGTAAGAATTACATTTAATTGATCAATCAGCACATATTTCTTTTTGATAATGCATGTTTTAACTTCCCTGTCTATACCTAGATGAAATAACTGCGTCAGTAACCAGTGGTGACCAGAATATGTCCAGCCAGCAAATAACCATGTGGCTGCAGGGCCTGTTCCTGTTTGCAGCTGTATGGACTCTGGGTGGAACTATAAGTGGCGACAGCCGTAAGAAGTTTGATGTATTCTACCGCAATCTGATCATGGGCATGGACGATGAGAACCCACGGCCCAAGAGTATCAAGCTCAAGAAAAACGACATCTTTCCTGAGAGAGGTCACACATTTTGAACAATTATTGTGTATACATGTTATAATCATACAGTTTTTAACATTAGTGATCCATAATGTTGTCTTATTGTTTTGCAGGAACTGTTTATGACTACTACTTCCATAAGGATGGGCAAGGGCGGTGGAATGTGTGGACCGATTCAATCACAAATGAAGAGAACACGATCCCAGCTGGAGCCAATGTGAGTTATATCACGCGTTACTGCTGCCAAACATGCCACTGACATCCATGCCTTCTGAAACTCTGTTTTTCACTACCAGGTGTCAGACCTCATCATCCCCACAATGGAGACGGCCCGTCAGCTTTTTTTCCTGCGTACCTACTTGGCATATGAAATACCCACCCTGTTTGTAGGGCCCACTGGCACAGGCAAATCTGTCATCAATAAAAGCTTCTTGGTTGCACTTCCTAAGGAGCAGTACACACCAAACTGTATCAACTTCTCAGCCCGCACCTCTGCAAATCAGACCCAAGACATCATCATGGCCAAGCTGGATCGAAGAAGGAAGGGTGTGTTCGGACCTCCTATGGGAAAGAAGTGTGTCGTCTATGTTGGTAAAGAAGGATACACATATTTAATATTAACATACATTTGTGTGGAAAGTGGATTATTGATGTCACGTTAAAAATATTTAAAAGTCATTCAATTCACGTATAAGCTGATGGTTATTATTCTTATGTAGATGATCTGAACATGCCTGCTAAGGAAATATATGGCGCACAGCCCCCAATTGAGTTGCTAAGACAGTGGATAGACCACCACCACTGGTATGACAAGAAGGACACCTCCAGACTGAACATAGTGGACATGCTTTTTATGTCTGCAATGGGCCCTCCTGGTGGTGGGAAGAATGACATTACAGGTATTATTGAAATGATTAATAATATTCATGATTTATGAAAGCAGAACTTGCAAGGCTTACTGTAAAATCTTTGAAATGCTAGGCCGCTTCACCCGTCACTTGAATGTCATCTTAATTGATTCCTTTGATGATGAAACGCTGACCAAGATATTCAGCTCCATTACCGACTGGCACTTCAGTAAGGGGTTTGATGCCTCTTTCTACAGGTAACTTGTCAAATATGTATTTTATTGCCATACAGTAGTAGAATGCTATAAAATAGCACAGAGACACACTGTATTATGACTAATGTCCTAGGCTGGGCAAGATCATGGTCCAAGCCACCATGGCAGTCTATAAGGATACAGTGGACAGCTTCCTCCCGACCCCATCTAAGTCTCACTACATTTTCAACCTGCGGGACTTTGCTCGAGTGATTCGTGGTGTACTTCTAGCTCCACACACACACATGCAGGTAAGAGTGGGAGCAAAAGGGAAATATTTAAATGATTTGTTGAATTGTTAATGCACTGACATCTGTTCATTGTTTATGTGTACCATTTATATCAGGATGGAGACAAACTAATCCGCCTATGGATACATGAGGTCTACCGTGTTTTCTGTGACCGGCTCATTGACAATGAGGACAAGGAGACATTCTTCAGCATCGTCAAGGAGAGAACCTCATTCTTCTTTAAGCAGAATATAGAAAAGGTACATGTTTGATTAGTGCATGTACAGATGGACACACACTCAAAAATCATTTCACAGCTTATGGTCTCTGTCTCTGTGTTTGTACAGTATGTTATTTCAAAAACGCTGACAATGACATTTTATGGAAAAAGCTCAGTTTAGCAGATTTGGGTGGAGATATTTGTTCTTTATGTTCTTTTATGTTATGTTTCTGCATTAGTGTAAAAATACCAACCTAAGAACTTGCAGAGTCATCCACGAAACAGAAATGCAGTCACAAGTTTCTTATTTTTTAAAGGGTCAGGTCCACAACGTGAACAATGAACAAACTGTTAGACAAACTGTTTTGTTTTATTAAATGTGGTCTAGTTTTAAGACTGTAGCTCCAGTTTTTAATTCTAAATCTTTCCTATTTTTGTGTAGCTCCTGAGCCATCTCAGCCCTGATGGCAAGGTAGCAGATGAGACCGTTAGAAACTTGTTCTTCGGTGACTATGCCAAGCCTGATTCGGACACTAAGGCCTACGATGAAATCACAGATTTGCATGCCTTGCAAGAAGTGATGGAATTCTACTTAGATGAGTACAACAGCTGCTCCAAGGCACCCATGTCCCTTGTAATGTTCAAGTTTGCCATTGAGCACATTTCACGCATCTGCCGTGTGCTGAAACAAGACAATGGCCACCTTCTGCTTGTCGGTATTGGTGGCTCAGGGCGTCAGAGTGCAACAAAGCTGGGCACCTACATCAATGATTATGTCCCGTTCCAGATTGAGCTGACCAAGAACTACAGCATGTCAGACTGGCGTGATGACCTGAAGCGGATAATGCTTAAAGCAGGCATTGAGGGCAAGAATCTGGTGTTCCTGTTCAATGACAGCCAAATTAAAGATGAGGCCATGTTGGAAGACATCAACATGCTACTGAACACTGGTGATGTGCCTAACATCTTTGCTGCAGATGAGCGTGCTGACATTATTGAGAAAGCGCAGGGTATTGCCCGGATTGAAGGCAAAAAGATTGATGCCACTCCACTCTCAATGTACAACTTTTTCATTGACCGTGTGAAGGCCAACCTTCACATTGTGCTAGGTGGGCACCTTTAACTGGTTTTTGTTCTTTTTTATAACTGATGTATTGTTAAGTAGCAGTAATTGGGAATTATTGTATTCAACAGCCATGAGTCCCATTGGTGATGCGTTTAGGAATCGTCTTAGGATGTTCCCCTCCCTTATCAACTGCTGCACAATTGACTGGTTCCATGCATGGCCAAATGATGCTCTTGAGGTGGTAGCTCACAAGTTCCTAGAAGATGTGGAAATGGACAGTGACGTCAGACTGGAGTAAGGGCATACCAAACAATGCAAGAAGTAATTGTTCCAGCTGCCAGGTTATTGTGACTAGCACTGCATAGTATGCCTAAATTTTGTTGCTTCTTTTCTGTGATCTCAGGGTGGTTGAGATGTGCAAGACCTTCCAGATGAGTGTCAGGGAGATGTCTCTAAGGTACTTCTCTAGACTGAGGAGACACAACTATGTCACACCAACCTCTTACCTTGAACTCATCCTCACCTTCAAGACTCTGCTCAATCTTAAGAGGAATGAAGTGGATAATGCACGGAACCGCTATATCGTTGGTCTCCAGAAGCTGGACTTTGCAGCATCTCAGGTGACAAGCAATAGTGCCTTGAGTGTTGTTGTTGCTGACAAAATGGATGATACTGGCACTTCCTCAGCTAAGTTTTTACTACACTGTTACAGGTGTCAGTGATGCAGCTGGAGCTGACAGCCTTGCAGCCAGAGCTCATCCAGACCTCAGCTGAGACAGACAAGATGATGGTCATAATAGAGAAGGAAACAGTGGAGGTGGATGCTAAGAAAGAACTTGTATCTGCTGATGAGAAAGTTGCTAATGATGCAGCAGCTGCAGCCAAAGCCATTAAGGTAGCACATGTATTTCAGAAGGAAAAATATCCATAATTAATGCAGAGTTAAAAGATTTTTTTTTAAATGTATCTTTCAGTTACTTCCTGGAAGTAAAAGGTAGCTTGCAGTATTTGGTTTGCAGCCATTTACACATTTAGACACTGACTGTGGTGTACTGGTTGTCTTTTTAGGATGAGTGTGAGGGTGACCTAGCAGAAGCAATGCCCGCATTGGAGGCTGCTCTGTCAGCCCTGGACACTTTAAAACCTTCAGACATTACAGTAGTTAAATCTATGCAGAACCCACCTGGTCTTGTCAAACTAGTGATGGAGTCCATCTGTGTCATGAAGGGCATCAAACCTGAGCGAAAGCCAGATCCTAGTGGCTCAGGTAAGATATTAGCTTTGACAGAATTGTCTTAATATGGCATCCATTTCAATAACAAAGCTTTATACTATAGCATTGAACCATGAACCATATTTAGCTGAATATAAAATATGATTGCAGTATAACTGTTTCGGCTAAATATGAAGACTTTGTATTTCAGGTAAGATGGTTGAGGACTTTTGGGGTCCCTCTAAGAAGCTCCTCGGAGACCTGAAGTTTTTGGAAAACCTCAAAACCTACGACAAGGACAACATACCCGCCCCGTACATTAAGAAAATCAGAGATAAGTTCATTGACAACCCCGAATTCCAGCCCTCTGTTATTAAAAATGTCTCCTCAGCTTGTGAGGGTCTCTGCAAATGGGTGCGGGCAATGGAAGTATATGAACGTGTTGCCAAAGTTGTAGCCCCCAAGAAGGAGAGACTGAAGCTGGCTGAGGATGAGCTGGGTGTACAGATGGAAATGTTGGCTGTGAAGAGAGGCGAGCTGAAAGAAGTCGAGGACAGACTGCAGAGCCTGAATGATAACTTTCAGGCCATGATTAACAAGAAGAATGAGTTGGAGGACAACATTGAATTGTGCTCTCAGAAGCTGATCAGGGCAGAAAAGCTGATAGGAGGACTGGGTGGCGAAAAGGACAGGTGGACAGAAGCTGCCAGGCTACTTGGGATTAGGTACATCAACATTATATTTGTAGATACATTTCATATATTTCATGGTGTATATATACAGTATTTAATTTCAGTTAATATTGTCTGATGATGATGAATAGAATTTGATAATGAGAGACATGTGTTGTGGTGTACCCATGGTTTATTATTCATTAGATTGGGACTCTGTTTTCTTTCTGTAGATACATCAACCTGACAGGTGACATACTTCTCTCCTCTGGAACTGTGTCTTACCTTGGGGCATTTACAGTAGATTACCGCACAGAGTGCCAGGAACAGTGGCACATCCTGTGCCAGGAGAAGAAAATACCTTGTTCTGAGGACCTCACTCTCTCTAACACTCTAGGTAATCAAGTGGCCATCAGGGCATGGCAGATCGCTGGGCTACCAGTAGACTCCTTTTCCACAGACAATGGCATCATTGTATTTAATTCCCGTCGGTGGCCCCTTATGATAGACCCTCAGGGTCAAGCCAACAAGTGGATCAAAAACATGGAGAAGGCCAATAAGCTTGCTGTCATCAAAATGTCAGATGGTAACTATGTGAGAATCTTGGAGAATTCCATTCAGTTTGGTACCCCGGTTCTCCTGGAGAATGTCGGAGAGGAGCTTGATCCCGTACTAGAGTCTGTGTTGCTAAAGCAGACCTTCAAACAGCAGGGTGTAGAGTACATGAAAATAGGAGAGAATATTGTGGAATATTCTAAAGACTTTTTGTTCTACATGACCACTGGGCTGAGGAACCCGCACTACCTTCCAGAGGTGGCTGTCAAAGTCTGTCTGCTGAACTTCATGATCACACCACAAGGTCTACAGGACCAACTTTTAGGGCTTGTAGCAGCCAAAGAAAAACCCGAGCTGGAAGAGAAGAAGAATCAGCTCATTCTGGAGAGTGCTGCCAACAACAAGCAGCTGAAGGAAATTGAAGATAAGATCTTACAAGTGCTTTCCTCCTCTGAAGGAAACATCCTGGAAGATGAAACAGCTATTAAAATCTTGTCATCCTCCAAAATCCTCTCCGAGGAGATCGCAGAGAAGCAAAAAATTGCCAGTGTCACAGAAAAAGAGATTGATGACACTCGAATGGGCTACCGTCCTGTGGCTGAGCACTCATCCATTTTGTTTTTCTGCATCTCAGAACTGGCCAACATTGAACCTATGTACCAGTACTCCCTCACATGGTTCATCAACCTCTACCTGTGTTCCATTGCCAAAAGCTTGAAGAGTGATGATGTGACTGAGAGAATCGACAACATTTTGGAACACTTTACCCTCAGCATATACAATAATGTGTGCCGCTCACTTTTTGAGAAGGATAAACTTCTCTTCTCCCTACTGCTCACAGTTGGCATCATGCAGGGTAAGGGTCAGGTTGATGACCAGGTCTGGCGCTTCCTCCTCACAGGTGGCATTGCGTTGGACAACCCTTACACCAACCCCGCTCCAGAGTGGTTGTCTGACAAGTCTTGGTCAGAGATTGTCAGGGCGTCCAAACTTCCAAACCTTGCTGGTTTCTTTGAACATGTCCAAGACAACATCCCCAAATGGAAGAAGCTCTATGATTCAGGAAAACCTCATGAGGAGTACTTGCCTGACCAGTGGAGTGACTTGTTGGGAATGGACCGAATGATAGTGATCAGATGCTTCAGGCCAGATAAATTGGTTCCAGCAGTTCAAGATTTCATAGTGGATAACATGGGGCAGGCTTACATTGAACCACCCACTTTTGACCTGGCGGGGAGTTACAACGACTCCAACTGCTGCTCTCCTCTCATCTTTGTCTTGTCACCAGGATCTGATCCAACTGCAGGTGATTAATCAAATACATCATATCCTCACAATCCTTATTACAGAAGCTAAGGAAGGCTGTACTTTCAATTATGTTTCTTAATGCCATTATCTAGAGATCATGAATTAGTTATTTTGTTATCTGGAGAAAACAACAAGATAACAAGATAATCAATGCATGTCATTCCTCAATGCAAGAAATCTGAAAAGATATACACTCTGCGGTAGCATATCTGACTAATTTACAGGCAAAAGTTAGACTACATAGCAGAATCTCTGGTATTAACAAAATACTCAGACTGTGTGTTTCCTCGACAAAATAATTTGCATTGTTATACTTTCATCAGATGTATTATTATTGATATGATTAAAATATCTAAACTATTAATAAACTGAACCATGATAGCTAATGGAGTACACTATGCAGTGAATTCTTATGGTTATGTTTATTTATTTCATATCCTGAGGTGTGAATTGTTAGTCACATGAAATAGATAACTCATTAAAGCATTCTCACCTCTGTTGTCCAGTAGACATAGCATTTCATATTTTGTTGTAGACATCCAAGACAATATGACCTCTCAGCTTTATAGTCCAAACAGTACAAAGGTCAGAGTGCTTTTTTTATTGTGACAACAGGTTCATTGTCTTGTAATCTCAAGATAACCAAGCAATTTTTTTTCCCGAAATGACGAGATAATTACTTCATGATCTTGAGATAACAACATTAAAAAATAACTGCATGAACGACCATTATCAGTGGTTTATTTCATATTTTGCATTCCACAAAAACTTAATCCAATATTCCATTGCTCCTGCAGGTCTGCTAAAGTTTGCTGATGACCTAGAAATGGGGGGCAGTAAGACCCAAACCATTTCTCTTGGGCAGGGACAGGGACCAATAGCAGCTCAGATGATAGATAGAGCCATCAAAGAGGGCACCTGGGTGGTACTGCAGAACTGCCACCTGGCCACCAGTTGGATGCCCGCTCTAGATAGGATTTGTGAGGAAACTGTCACTCCAGAAACTGCACACACTAACTTCAGGTAACAGACAAACCCACACTGAGCTCCACTGAACCATGCTCTTACATGAGAAACATGACTAGGGCAAGTTACTCTACTTCTTCTTGAACACTTTTTACCAGGCTGTGGTTAACCAGTTATCCATCCGACAAGTTTCCAGTCAGTATCCTGCAGAATGGGCTGAAGATGACTAATGAGCCTCCTAAAGGAATAAGAGCCAACTTGATGCGCTCCTACCTCAGTCACCCCATTTCTGATCCTGAGTTCTTCAGCAGCTCCATGAAACAGGTCATTTGGCAGAAGCTCCTGTTTGGTCTCACCTTCTTCCACGCTCTCGTGCAGGAAAGGAGGAACTTTGGACCTCTAGGTGTGTAATAAAATAAACTGTAACTTTTATCTGCTATTTTTGTGAAACATCTTCTACACTGGATCATTTAAATGCTCCTGCTCTTGTTTTTCATTTTCACTCTCTCATTCCTTAGGTTGGAATATTCCCTATGAGTTCAATGAGTCTGATCTGAGGATCAGCATGAGGCAGATCCAGATGTTCCTGGATGAGTATGAAGAGGTTCCACTGGAGGCCCTCGCATATCTTACAGGTGGGGATTTCAGAAATTCAACAAGGAGCCAATTTACAACAATGAAATTTGCAGTAAGGTGATAATCAATCAATCAATCAATCAATCTTTATTTGTATAGCGCCAAATCACAACAAAGTTATCTCAAGGCACTTTATACATAGAGCAGGTTCTAAACCGAACTCTTCAGGTTTTAATTTTAAAGAGACCCAACATTCCCACATGAGCAACAGTGGCAAGAAAAAACTCCCTTTTAACAGGAAGAAACCTCAGTAGAACCAGGCTCAGAGTGGGTGGCCATCTGCCTCGACCGGTTGGCGTAGAGAGGAGAGAGAGGAAGGATAGGAGCGAGAAGCACAATAAAAATCAACAATGAAGCTCGTAGGTCCGGGACTGGAATCTGTCACCCGGACGTCTACAGGCCCAGATTACCTGTGAGACGAGAAAGCACATACAACTCTGGGGAAGAAGTTTAGCTTATTGAATGCATTAATAGTACATGATGGATATAGATAGATGGAGAGAGAGAGAGAGAGAGAGAGAGAGAGGAGGAGAGAGTAACTCAGTGCATCGTGGGAGTCCCCCGGCAGTCTAAGCCTATAGCAGCATAAGCTAAGAGCTGTAACAGCCCTAACTATAAGCTTTATCAAACAGGAAAGTTTTAAGCCTACTCTTAGAGAGGGTGTCTGCCCCCGGACCAAATCTGGAAGATGGTTCCACAGGAGAGGACCCTGATAGCTCCCATTCTACTTTTAGAGATACTAGGAACCACAAGTAAGCCTGCAAGTGTTCTAGTAGGTACATAAGGTACTATGTATAAGCTCTTTGAGATATGATTGAGCCTGACCATTAAGAGCTTCTGCCTATGTAGGTCACCCCTGATATAAGAAGAACTAACCTGCCACATAACCCAGGTTTATGTTCTGTTTGGTCCTTTTAGGGTCTAACAAATGAAAACCTAACACAATATTATCAGTATTTATTAGATTACTCTGAATGTTCTTGTGGTAGGTGTACTGGTTATGTGTAACTGCGAGGTCCTCAGTTTCAGTTGCAGATCACGGCTTTCTTTCTACATATAAAAATGTACTGTATGTGTATATTAGCATGATCAAACATTTTACCAAAACCTGTTAATAGTAATCATAAAAATTAGTTCCTCTATGTTTTCTTTGATGAACCCTCTTTTCTCAGGCGAGTGCAACTATGGTGGCAGGGTGACAGATGACAAAGACAGGCGCCTGCTGCTGTCGCTTCTGTCCATCTTCTACAGTTGGGAGGTCATAGAGCAGGAGTGCTGTCACCTGTCTGAGGGAGATCTGTATTATGTCCCAGCTCATGGCCCCTATCAGGTACTGTCAAAGCTCTGATCTGGTCAGTTCCTAATTAAGGCTACAATGTAAAACTGCTATATTATGGCATAGGTTAACGGGAGAATTAATAGTTTTGATCACAGAGTGTAATATTTGTAATGGTCTAGATAATCTTGGGCCTTGAGAGCACAGTGTTGAATATTATTATTACAAGTTGTCATCAAGTGGTTTTCTTTATTCCAGACATATGTCAACTACATTCGCAGTCTACCAATTTGTGCTGATCCCTGCGTATTTGGACTTCATAGCAATGCTGACATAACGAAAGATAATCAAGAGACCAATCAGCTTCTGGATGGAGTGCTGCTGACTCTGCCCAGGCAGACAGGAGGCGGGGGAAAATCTCCTCAGGTTTGCACTGCTGTCTGGAGCAGTCAGTCTGTCATTTTACAATTTCAGCTTTCCTTTATCCCACTGAGGAAACATTATAGGCTTGAGACTTGTTGTCTGTAAACTTGTCTTCTGTTTGTTTTGTAGGAAGTGGTGGACGAGCTTGCAGAGGACATCCTTTCCAAGCTGCCACCAGACTTTGATTTACAAATGGTGATAGATAAATACCCGGTCATGTACGAGGAGTCTATGAATACTGTTTTAAGGCAGGAAATAATCCGCTTTAACAGGTAATAACAAATATTTAAGTTGGAAAAGACTCATGTTCATTAATATGTCTATATTAAGAAAAGATTTACATTTCATATTTTTACTTATCTCCCCTCTCACCAGACTCACGCTTGTGGTGCGAGCTAGCTTGGTAAACACCCGCAAAGCTTTGAAAGGTCAGATTGTTATGTCGGCTGAACTTGAGGACGTCTTCAACAGTATGATGGTTGGCAAGGTGCCAGCTTTGTGGGCAGCCAAGTCGTACCCCTCTCTCAAGCCAATGGGGAGCTATGTGACTGACCTCTTAGCCAGGCTGCAGTTCCTACAAGTAAGAATTATGATTGTTTCAGGTGACACAGACCTCGGCAAAATGAAAGAAATATATGGAAGGGAACATATGGACTTACTTAAAGTACTTGTTATAACATATATGTACACTTACATAAAATCACCTCTAGCCCACAAAATGAGTTGTTATCACACAAAACTAATTCATTACATTCAGATTTTGGTGAAGCAACATTTTTTTCGATAGGCTAATAACTCTAATGTGTTTGGATGTCTGTTTTGGCAGGATTGGATAGATAACGGTCCACCTACAGTCTTCTGGCTCTCTGGCTTCTACTTCACGCAGTCATTTCTTACTGGAGTGTCGCAGAATTTTGCCAGGAAGTACACAATCCCCATAGACTACATTGGCTTTGAATTTGAGGCATGTGCTTCTAACCTTCCTCAGTGGTTTTACTAATATGTAGAAATACAAACTTGTTTCTTCGTTGTGGATATTCATATCTTAGTTGTGTTGCAGGTAACCAAAGCAGAGAATCATATGGATGAGAAGCCAGAGGATGGAGCTTATGTTAAGGGCCTTTTCATGGAGGGGGCACGCTGGGACAGGGAGAATATGGTCATAGGAGAGTCCCTCCCCAAGATCCTCTTTGACTCTTTGCCCATCATCAAGCTCAGACCTGGAGAAATGAGCAAGTTTCTACATGAAAACATTTATTGTTGCCCTGTTTACAAAACCAGCGCCCGCCGAGGAACCTTGTCCACCACAGGTCACTCTACCAACTACGTCATGTCCATCGAGTTGCCCTCTGACAAGCCACAGAAACACTGGATTAACCGAGGGGTGGCATGCCTCTGTCAGCTGGATGACTAAGAACTTGAAACAGCTTATTCAATTAAAATACTGTAAATGCTCAAAAAAAATGTCGACATGTTTGTATGCCAGAGTAACTTAAATAACAGTAGTCTCAGATGTCAAGGCTCTAGAGGTTGACTGAACGCACATCTGCCACATATTGGCAACCATGACCACAAATTAAATTTCTTTCCATAGTTGATGCCAGTGACATCTTCCAGTAATATTGTATTTAGACGAGGTCACCCCCGTGTAGCATGTCAAGCAGGATTTACTGGAAATGTACTTTTTTAGCTGTCAGAACCTACAGTGCATGCAAAATGTACTTCATAAATCCTCATATGTATAAGTCCAGATCATAGGTGGGATTGGTATCATAGCAGTGACCAACACTGGTGTTTGTTTACGGACTTAAGTGTCTGCCAAGATTTTAAACCTAAATTTACATTTTGAAGCTCTGGGCTGCACAGCAAATAGAGAATTATCTGTGTGTAATGTGTTTTACATACTAATTCTAGTTCAATACATTATTGATGTGTATTTACACTATAAATCACTTTATTCAACAGTTTAATTTTCTATATGGTCTTTTTTTTTTAGAAAGGGTGATGGTTCATGATAAAGATTTATAACTTGATGAATAAAGTTGGCAAAAATGTTCAAAGAAGGTTTTGTGGTGCTCTCTCGGCAACTGATCCCATCTTTAGCATTTTTCAGTAATTGCTGTTTGATTGTGAAACATCATGATTCAGGGTAGCCTTGATATTTATACTCAGATTCCCCTACAGTGTGTTGTGAAGGCAGACACTAGATGGCAGCAAACACAAACCTGTGTTCTACTGAGGTCTCACTTATAACAGGAATGACATGAAAGTGAGTGTATCACAGGCCACACTTAGGGACAATATGATTCCTAAGGCCAAAGATTTGTCACATCATTACTGATATGACCAAAAATGTGACAATTGTTTTACATCCCAACAAGCAGATTCATGATTTCATTATAAAATGCTGAGATTCAGAATTTGATCATCTGCATTCAGGCCTAACACATGAATCACCATTGATCTTTTCCATGGTGGATGCTAAATGTTTGTAAAGGGAGGTGTTTACAACATAAACTTAGTGTTGTAGTTTCTCCTTTCACACTCAACCCTGTAACTTTAGATGAGGTGGCTGGTGAGTGGTGCTGCCGGGTTGATGCTGTATTTATGTCGGCATTGCTTGATGTTCTCTGCAGTCAGCACTTGTGGAGTAGTCCATAACTCCTTTCACATCTAAATTTAGCTGCTGCAACAATACCCACCCTAGATTATATGGCATAAAATATTGCCACATTAAATCTGTATATTATAAAATGCAGTTGATGGAATCTTCTTTGGTGGATGCTCCTGACTTAAGCAGTGATGTGTGTATAGTGGTGGTTGGAGTCATACTGGGAAGCCTTCAAAGCCATAACTTTGGATTTTAACTATCAAACAACAAACAGAATAATGGTAAAGATGGGTCAGGCTTTCTATGTGTAGTATGAATATCAGCTATTCTCAAAAAAGAAGAATAACAGAGTTCTGAGATTTGGAAGAAAAGGACCAGCATTTGCAGTTAAGTCCATCTCTATCTCCATAAACTGTGTGAATGTTCTTTAGAGAGAAGCCACTGGAGAACAAGATGAATTGTGTATACCAACATCGGAAAATGCAGAAAAACTGACATCTTTTCCAACACTTTATGAGAGTGTGACCCCTCAGTGTTGCATTACAGATATTTAACTTCCGTTTTCTGATCAAGGACACTGCGTTGTACAGCTTTTAGTCATTACATTATGTTAATGTAGAGCTGATAATGGAATTGGAGAACCTCCTGTCTCTACAGATAAGGTTCCCTTAAATGAGCAGTAGTGTTTCACTGTGAGGGGGAATTACACTGGTCTTCATTACATAAATCACAGAACACATTGGTTTTGTGTCAGTAAATGTTGCTGTGACCTTGATATGTGCAGGTATTGGAATAACTGTGAGTCAACACGCAAAATCATTTCAGCTATTAAGAGCATGATGTTAGTCTTGTAGAGAGTCTCAGAAATACTGCAGCCCTAGAAATGTGAGCAATAATCTACTGAACCAATAGGACGCACAGGTGTGTTTGTGAGTGTGTGTGTGTGTGTGTGTGTGTGTGTGTGTGTGTGTGTGTTTGTGTGTTTCCTACTGTGAAAAAGTTCATGTAATTGCATTTCAGACTGAAAAAAAGAGGAGCTCATTCATTTTGTTTGGCATTTACCCTTGAGGAAGGCATTCTGGCATTCATCCCTGAGCAATGCATCACAATAATTTGCCCCTGAATCCTTGAGCAAAAACCATGACCTTGATTTTATGTTAAATTTTAGAAAGGTAGTTGATAGGACAACCATACATATATATAGGACTATCTTGAAAGTGCATATCAAGAAAGAAATGAAAGACCAGAACGCAAAAGTATCCTAAATTTCACATTTAGTCAAAACACAGAAATACAAACATGACCTTTGTTGGATGAAACATTTTCACAGTATCATCACCTTCAGGCACAAATACATTCAGATTGCAGATTTGCTTATTTTTAAACTACACGGGGTCACAGAAAACTGCAGAAACTATTCCCAGCAGCCAAAATGTCTTGATAAATGTCTTCTTAATCTAACATGATAAGAACAATATGTTGGGTTGGCAAGCTGTGGAAAAATCTTGACTATTATTTAGTAATAATGGAGTTTATTTGTTTGATACAATTTTGTTATTTATTAACTAATATAATATAATATGATGAATACAGGGATTATTAACAACACATTGCTGCTTTACTGAAAGCACTTCACAGGCTCCCGGCACAATATAGAATTGATTTCAAATGATTACTGCTTGTTTACAAGGCTCTAAATGTAATGGCTCCTAACTATATTCCCCGACCTGGTCACCGACTATAGACCAATCAGATCCCTCAGAGCATTCAGCATGTGCCTCCTGAATGTACCCAGAATTAAATGTTAATCAGGTGAAGGTACATTTAGTCACTATGTTGCTGTTTACTGGAACAAACTGCCTGGGAACTGCTGCAATCGTATCTTCTTTCAAAAGCCCTCATTAAACATTTCTTTTCTCTCACACTTTTGGTAGTTTGTGAGTGTGTGTGTGTGTGTGTGTGTGTGTGTGCGCGCGCGTATTGTATGGGTGGTTATTTTACTCATGTGGAGTATTTTATAAATGTGTTTTCTATCTCATTTGTTTAATGTTTTCTGTGTTGTGCATTAAGCTTACATGTGCTATACAAAATTGACTTGAATACTCATCACATCTGCAATTACACAAAGTAACTAATAAAGGGGTTTAATAATGAAGTCTGCAGTTGTACAATGATAATAAGTCATTGATATGGGGTGTTAGTTATCAAGTGTGCAGTTTTAAGTGTTTAAATGTCACAGACGGACAATTTGCTGTACAGACAGTCCAACACAAATACATCACACTCAACACAGTACAATACAGACCCATCTCTCTACACTATCACCATGAATCATGGGAAAAAAGAAAGAAAAATGATATCTGCGGTTAAAAAACCAAAGGCAGATTTAGCAAAGGACAATCTGTGTGCCCCCTTTGAGGAGACTAAACCTCCGCCCTGATGGAAGCATCTGGCACTCAACATGTAAAGGATGCTGAGCGTCCAGAACAATGGTCTGTGCCTTTTGAGATTACCCTCACTTCATGCTGATGCAGGTGCTGAAGGTCATTAAGGGTACCAATAAACTAATCACACAGACAATGTTTTTCCTGTCTGTTCCTATTTTTAAGACCAAGACCTAACCAGCAAATCAGGGAATAAGAAAGGACCCAATAAAACTCAATAAAAGAAGAATACAACATTTTGTCCACATTAAGTTATTGATGTTATTTGTTATTTTTACAGTTATTCTTGGTGATAACTGAGAAATGTTTTATTAAGCATTAATGAAGTTACAACTTCATTAAAAAGGGAAATGTTGCTTTTTAAACAGCAGTGGGGAAGGAGTAGGTCCACACATAGGCTACACACACACACACACACACACACACACACACACACACATTGTGGGTGTGCACTTAATTCTTGAGGGGATGGAAAAGCAAAATCACCCACCAATCTAACAACAGGCTGCTGGTGACAGATGATGACTTTATAAGCTTGCCGACGCCGCTGCGCTCACAAACCCAGTGACTCTGGATGGAGGCTGGGAGCGAGGAGGAGAGAGAGGGGCGACTGCAAGCGCTGGCCAAAATGTAAAAATCATTATGGTTTACATCATTCGGAAGCATGGTGTAATGAAGACTTAGATGTAGACGGCGACAGAGCGGACAGGTTTCCCTTCAGCATCTTTAATTTCCTGAAAACAATCGCTCATCCAGCTGTGTCGCGCAGACGTGATGCGTATTGACAGCAGAGGTCTGGAAGGTGTGTCGGTTCCTGCTGTCGCTTAGCTGCCCTGTTATTACCCCCCACCCCCTTCCTCTATGTGTGTGTGCATGCGTGTGTGTATGTGTGTGAAGGAGGAAGACGTTACGAGAGAGCGAGAGCGAGCGAACGAGAGAGAGAGAGAGAGAGAGAGAGAGAGAGAGAGAGAAGTTTCCTGTGCTCTTCGTTCACGGTCGTTGATCGCTCATCTCACACGATGGCACATCTGTATCCGTGTGTAGCTTTCTTGCATTGGGAGCCCTGCTGCTTTCAAGATAACTGAAACCCCCCCTCAAACAAAACCACAAAGTGTCACCATGGCTGAATTTGGAGAGAACAAGAGCGGTCCACCGGTTGCTAGTTGGAAAGCTGCGTCGGGAGGAGCCGGAATGAGCCTGGAGACGCACCGAGAAGAGCTGGTGTCTAACGGTAACTGCAGCGCCACAGACACCGCGAGGAGGGTCCAAAGCGAATCCAGTTGCGAGTCACCGACGTGGGAGAGCGCGGGTTCAGATTCAGCCACCAGACCAATCCCTCGACGCAGCAGTCTGATCAAGGTAGGCCACCATGTCCCTCAGGAGAGATGAGCAGAGACTTTAAAATAAGAAAATGGATGCAAACTGCTCTAAGTCCAGAATAGACCATATAAAAGCATCTGTGACGATTCCATAGGAGATCAAATATGACAAAGTATGATATCATTATTTAAAAGCCACTAACTAACTATAAGCCCCTAAAGGAATGGTATGTTGATGCTATAGAGAATACAAATGATATGGAATACAGTGAAGTCAATATAAAACCGACACTCAGTCATACATACACCCAACACTTCTGGATGTTAATCAACCTGCAGCCACCTGAAAATAAACTGTTAATACAGTGTGACTCTGCTTCCTCCCAGCTTCCTCTCAGTCTGTGCCAACAGCAGAATAATCAGTTGCCTCACCTCACCTCAGTGCTTTTGAGGAAATTTGGAGGATAAAGCATTTGAAGCATTCTGCTCTTCAAGATGAGGCCAGACCATATCACATATAAGATCTTAATGCTGCCTATCAACCATTTAGACGCCTTGTCTAATGATCACACAGGGTTTCAATCAGTCTTATAATTGAAAGAAAATAACACTCGACTTCAGGGCTTTTCCATATGTGGGTCCAAAGGTTTTGCTCTAGCCACAGGACTACAGCAGGCAATCTCACTTATTAGCACTCCTTTCAGCTAGAGAGGAGGAGGAGGAACTAATAAGGGAAACCACCTGCTGTAGACTTTGATTAGAATGAGAAATTGAATTCTCTCCGCCCTCTGTGGCACACAGTTGAATGCCCCTGTCCAATTAATCCCGCTGCCTACACAGGTCTGGCTCTCACAAGTTTATTTGTATACAAGCTTTGATAAAGATGTCTTGCTTATTCACAGTTTCTGTTGGTTTTGGACCCAAACAGCATTTAAAACAGTTTAACATCTAATTAATAATACTCATCCCCTGATTTTGCCCTGATCTGATTTGGCCTGTAGGCATGCAGGAGGTCTTATATTGATCTCTAGTCACTGCTTGTCTGCAGAGCTGCTGCTTGCAAAGACATGATTATTATTTTAAGCATGGCACCAGTTTCATCTTTTCATCTGTGTCTGTTTGGCTCGTTCCCAGCAAGACAGGAAGCCGGCCAGTTGGCCAATTTCCTTGTACAGTTCATGTTGCAATATTGCTATTAAGTCATGAGCAGCTGGTGATGACACTTCGCTCAAACGTTTCTCACCTCCCTGCCCACACACAGGCCTGCTCTTGTCTTTCTTCTGTTAGTTTTCTACAGTGCAGCCATAGCCTGACACAGATGATTTAAAAAAAACTATCTGTTTGCTTCAGTGAAGTTCTAGTGCTTCGTGCTGGGTCTGAAATGGCATTAAATAACTCTTGGCAATTTCCACTGCTATGTTTGATGTGCGGCGCTTAATGGCTTCAGGACGTCACCCTCACCCTGGGTAGTGTCTGTACTTTAAAGAGTGGAAATGCACGACAGCATGGGAAAACATGCAGTTCACTGTATGTGTATGCTGTGAAGGAAAAACTTCTGTCACTAGTGATGCGTTAATGATATGTTTGACTATTCAGTTGGCACACTTAATACAGCTACTGTAGGGTTCAGCAATCAACAAAGCGACTAGCACAGTCCACATATGTTTGCGCCTTTGCCACAAAGGTGCTTGTGTTTGGAATCATCAACTCCCGAAGCTTTGATGAGATAGAGCTCAGTCCAAAAATCCACCTGTCAACACACCAGTGTGTTTTACTGTTTGCTAAAATGCTCATATGCCTAAAGTCAGGATTCCACACAATAGGGGTCAGGGTGGTATGTAGGCAGATAAACAGGAAACATGACATTCCAGACTGGTTTAACAGGAGTCTGGGGATTTGTGTCTATATCTGTGTGTGTGTGTGTATGTGTATGTGTGTGTGCTCCTGTTTGCTTCTGCGGGGGTAATGAGACTAAACTTAATTGTATTCCATCAGTATGTACTTCATGCCGTCTGGCCGTCCTCCCGTTTATTCTTTCTCAGTTGTTTGTACGTGAATGAGATGCAGAATCAGGTTCCCACTCAGTCTGTCTGTTTCAAGTTCATCTTGTTGTAGATAAGCATCAGGTACTCTATTCCTTTCTCTCTTCCTTTCAAACACAATCACACATGTACACACTCACATAAACATGTACAGACCTGCCTACACAAACACACAACCAGGCACAACAAATCTGCTTTCCAGATCTTTTAATAATTGCACAAATTATAAGAGGTTGGCATGTCTATGTGTGTATGTGCGAGAGTGTGCATGTGTGCATACTGCTGTCCTGTGAAAACTGCATATCTCCAAAATCTCTACTTTTTATTAACCATGGAAAACAGGGCAGAGAATCTGATATAATCCAGTGGGCAGCATTAGCCAGAAGCGTTAGCACACAGCTGGGGAGGGTAGTTGTTTGAGTCAGAGTATAGCCCTGAGCACCTCCTACAGTTCAAATCAACATCTTTAGCCTGCTTTAAACCATTTTAGACTGCATAAGTGTGGCCATGCATGATTGGTGGATAAACTCTCTCCCCAATTGTGATGGAGCCACAGAAAATACTTCAACTCTGAGCCACAGTGATGATTGAGTTGCTCCACATACACCGTCTACATTAATAATATACATCCAGCCATGCATGTACAAGGCTGTAGAGAGAAGTCTGTGTAACCCCCCTTCCCTACAAATGCACAATAAGACATGAATATTTGCATATCTCGAAAGCATTTCAAAACTGATAATATGCGCATGCACCCACATGTGAACAGGCATGAGAACTTACTGTAGCATGGAGCTCTGAGTTTGTGCCGGTTAGCAAGGCTCACTAAGTCATCACTGAAGCGTGTGGAAACCCCGCTCTGCACTTTGATCGCTGTATTGATGCTTGCACTTGAGGCCTGACTCTTATTTTTTTGTTCTTGGGTTTAAGTGGTAGTGCTATCTTCGGTAAATGCATGTGTGACGTATGTCAGCTGAAATCGTGGTTAGCTCTCTGACAAGATGACCTTTTCAAGTCAACCTTTTACTTGTTTCATTTTGTGCGTGTGTGTGTGTGTGTGTGTCTGTTTTAGTGAGTGCGCGCACATGGGACTTCAAAGGTTTGAAGCGTAAAAGAGCATCTGCTGCTCTACTTGCCACAAGGGCAGGGGTTTATAGTCAGTGAGCAGTTGAGTTACTGTGAATACTCACCACATTTCCTCTTGAACATTATTCCCATACACTGAACCGTTGATAGAGTGACTTGACCACATACTGCTTTCCATGCCCTATTTAACCCTAATGTTCTGTCCTCTGTAGCAGTCACGCACCTGTGCACCCCCAACCCAACACACACATAGACTCAGCATGTGTTCATGACACACTTTCTGATTAGAAAGTGATAGTGCATGAAGAAGTGTCCTGATTAGGGCTGCAACTAATGATCCTTTTCAGAATTTTTTTTCCATGAATCGATTAATTGTTTAGTCTATTAAATGCCAGAAAATGCTGAAAGGCCCATTTAAATTTCCCAGAATCCCAACCATTTCAAAATCTTTTTCTTCTGGCCAACAGTCAAAAACGATGATGGTATAAGTAATCATGCCATTTACAGTGATGCAGAACTAAAACTAAAAACTCATCTAAGAAACTGAAAGTTTTTTCTTAATGTATCAAAATTGTTCCCAATTAACTTTCAGTTATTTAACTAATCGATTGATGGAGTGATAATTTCAATGACAGTTCTGATGTAAGAAAAATGATGGATGAGGGAGGCAAAGAGCAGCATTACATGATGTCTTCTCTGAGACCATTATATTGTATGTGAGCATTTACCAAAGGATAGGTCATTCAGTTTTTTAGGTTTGTATGTAGCCAGATTTTTTGTTTTGTTGTCAGCCATCATAAACTACTGGTCATACCACACCGAATAAGGCTACAGCAGCAAAACCTCTCTGTATATTGTCTTTGACAAAGGTTGCTAATTAATACAACTTTTCATTTGTAAAAGAAAGAATGTGTTATTTCTTGTCTCAAAAGTGGCATAGGCTGTTTTTGAGTGGAATATGTCCTCATATATGGTTTTAATAGACACCTCACTGCCAATCAAAAGTAAGATTGATAGATTGACATGTAGTGGTGGCTGCAGGGACCCTAACTCTGAAACACAAATAAACACATATTGTTGTTAAGATTTGTTTTCTCAATATTATCTACACGAACTGATCAATCAATCAATCAAAATGATTTATAAAGCACCTTTCATACAGGTTAATGTAGTACAAAGTGCTTCACAGCTGGTTGACAAGCTGATAACAAGACAGAACAAGTGTAGACCAAGTACAACATGAAGAAAATGAACAAAAATGATGCAAGGGACAAAAGCAAAGAACAGTTATGAGACCAATGCATGTGGGAGAAAATAAGAATGATAAAAATGTAATAAAAAATTTAGGATCTATAATAAAAATCTTAAATAAATGAAATAGAATAAATAAGGAAAATAAAAAATAAAAGAATGATGTTGAAATCTTGAAGGTGCTTTTCCTTACTTTACTTTTGAAAGCCTCTTTCACTTTTTCCATACATCATCTCACGATTCTCTGTAAATCTCCACCTAACCCTTCAGTGATGTTGAGCTCCATGATGAGAGGCACTGGATTTAAGTATACCATTAATCATCCATGATCTGCTGTCAGACACACAAGGCCACAGGCAAGAAGGTTCAGCCTCCCTACCAATTTTCAATCCTGTATTCACTATTTTCTCTCACCCAACAACCATCTCTCTTTCTCTGATTTTCTATCTGTCTTAATTAGCAGATCAAAGATGACACCCACCAGTGACCCACATCTTCATTGTGCTGACTTGGAGGTGCCGTAATTAGTGACACAGTACAGGCTTGTTGCATCCATATGCTCTCATGCATCATACTATGCATGCATGTAAGCTAGCTAATGATGGCTCGAAGCCATGCTGCTCCCCCAGGCAAATGCCAAGTGCAGAGGTTTTGAGTGTCCACATACATACAGTAATCTGCAATAGAACTTCATTATTTATTTATCTTCATTCTTTATATGTTTTTTATCTCTTTTATTGTGTAAAATTCTTCCTCTTATGAAGTTTTATTTCTGTGATGTCTCTACCAACTTCTCTAATCACTGCATCAAAGAGACAGTTATTTCTGTTTGCTATGAACTTTGCTGTGTCAACTTTAAAGATGATCTATAATATATCAGTGCTGTTCAACAGCTTGACAAAAAAGGCATTAATGTAGGTTTTTGAGCTCTAAAATACTGCTGAAGTTACATTGGGGGTTATTATTTAAAAAAAAAAAAGTTGTATATGGTATATTGTCATACATGTATAACAGTATATTCACAAAGAAAATGTGTCTCTAATTGGCTACAATTTGAATAAAAGGGGTGATATGGATTCATGTTCATTAGACTTCCACTTACAAGTGTGTCAATCCTAAAAGTAGTACTTTACCCTTACTGTAATACTACTGTGTGTATCTATAAAAGCAATGAGGAATTCACACGAAATGAGTGACATCTGCTTTTATTACTGTATACTGTAACAGTATTCTTCATTCTTTCTTTCTTTCTTTCTGGCTGTCACTTCACTTGACTCTCTTTGGAGTCACAGGAAACTCTATGTGATGGGCTGACGGGCTGCTTCCTGTTTTGCACAGTGGCGGTTGTGGAGAGTCATTTTACTGTCTGTGAGAAAACAGAAGAGGGCCTTTGTGACAGAGACATACGGCACATTGTAACACAGATTAAATAACTATCAATTTGAATTTTATCAGCGAATACAGGCCAAACTTGTGCTGTTTCGTTATGCGTGTTCGTATGTGTAGCTACTCTAATCTGTTCAGACAGTGTTTCTTGCTTTTTTTGCACAGAAAAAAAAAGTAATTTATCTTTGTATTTTATTCAGGTGCTGGTGAATATTTGTACCCTCTAGTTTTATCTTGTCAAGTTAATTTATTTAGAGTCTGCAGTGACGTCAGCGTTGTTTGGCTGTATGTTTGAACTCTGTCTCCTTTTTCATCAGTTATTTATGTTGTAGCCTAACAGGGGTGAATGTGCAGCCTCCACACATGAGATAATTGAATCCCAGCTGTTAAAAGGGTCTCATGGAGAATCCTGTTGTTCCACTGCTTCAAACACAGCTTGTGACAGGTGCACACTATATGAGGTTTATTAGCTTTTTAGAGAAGGTATCCATTGCTTCAATATAATTTCTGTCCGTTCTATTTATCAAGGATGATGTGTTTGCTAGTGGTCACGCAGTGCATGTGTGGAGAGCATTTTATTTATGTGAAGTTGCCAAATATGTGCACAGCGACTGGTGCTGATACAGCCACAGAGGGACCATTTCTGCTAATGTCACACACAGAGGAAGAGATATAGTTTGAGGCTAACATTAATCTCCTGTACCTGTCACTGCACTGCACTGCATGAAAGGAAAGTGTGAATGATAGGGCAGTACTGTACGCTTCTGTGCAAAGGTGTGTATTTGTGAGTTGACTCTGCGCCTGGGTTTGTGAGTTTTACAACAAAAAACATTTAGCTTTTCATTTTTAAAAAGAGAAGCCTGATGTGTTTCTCATTTTCATTTTTTCATCATGCCGGGGAGGGTGGTTGCATCTGAGTCTTCCTATTTGAGGTAGAGTCAAATTTAGAGGTGTTGCTGAAGCACACCCGAGGGGGCAGGTTTATAATGAGAACACAAAAGCAATTAGCTTAATTTCAAGTTAGTGTTTTATTTGGTAAATTAATTGCTCATGCTTTCTCTTCTTACAATTTTAATGGTGTGATGGAAGGGTGGAGTGCTTAAGAAATGGCTTACACTAATCTCTCTCTCTCACCCCATAACCACACTACTTCTTACTCTCCCTATCATGCCCCAAGGCATCAAGGGTATTTTTAAAGTGCCATCCTCAACCTCAGCACAGATGCTCCAAAAAAAAAGAAGAAAGAAGTTGTCGCCATTGGAAACACTCTCCACCTTTAATTTTGTGATTCTGTGATAATTTGTGACAGTTAGGTGCCCTCCCCCACTCTCTGAGGTAAACCTTTACATCCTCTTTGAGTCATGCTTCCCCTCATTCATATTCTTTAGATGAAACACGTCTTTTTTATTCTTCTTTCTCTCTTGTGTCTCTTTCTGCCTTTTATATCCTCCAGATTTATTTTATATGAAGGTTTCCCTCCTCTCTTCTCTCATAAAAGATCAAAGTGCTCTTAAGGTTCATATGAACTCTTATTTGAATGAAACCAGAGTTATGCAGATGAGTAGATTAGCTTTAATTAGCCACTGATCCGTATTCACAGATGTTAACTATAAATATTAGTCAGCTCATTGGTGTTTCATAGGAAGTCTTAATTATTTCACAAAACTTTCAGTATTTGTTAGCCAAGGAGCAACAGACTGCTGGATTTCATCTTCCACAACAACTATTTCTTAATTCATTTTAAGTATTCAAATCAAGAGAAGAATGAATCTATGATGGCAAAGTTGCTCTGTTGGTCGGTTATATCTCATTAATGGATTGCCGTGAAATTTTGTTAAAACTTTCATGGTACACAGAGGATGAATCTGACTGACTTTGGTGATCTCCTGACTTTTTCTATTTCTCAACCAGCAGGAGGATATTTCACAATTTAACTTTTAACGTACATCTACTGGATGGAACGCATTGCTGTCCTGACGTGCAGCCTCAAGCTGCTAGCCTTGCTGCTGCTAGCCTTGCTGACTCTTGTTCAAGAAGATTGCAGTTTGAGGATGTTTTTTTGTAGATTTTGGTACCCTGCTTGTGAAATGTATATCTATAGTATGTACTGAGACAGTATGTCGCGTATGTGGGTGTTTGCATCTTCAATCACTTTACCTGGGATTGAATCATCTACAATTACATTATCCTGCCATAGATTAGCTTCAATGAAGTCTTTGATTTAATTTTATCAGGACTCTAATATATCACTAATTCAATAAAGACGCCCACTTATATGCTCTTATCTGTTTGTATAAGGTTCTCTGTTGGGGTGACATCTGATTGGTCAATATATCAGATGGATGAGATGTGATGGTGAGCTCAGATAAACTGATTGGGCCCACCAGTGTCTATGTGGCGGGCCAGAATTAGAATGCTGCAGCCTGCTGCTTCTGTCTAGTCAGGTATGATTAATGGTGTAATGGTGAAGGGCAAGGGCAAGCAAAGGCTTTTAGCATGGTATCGGGAAAAACAATAACAGATTGGGAGGAGGAGGCTCTATGTGGTAGACTAATAATCTGTGTTTATGTATGATGATATAACTGATATGCCCTTTTAATCCTTTGAGATCCATGCTGGACAGGAAAACTGTTTGTCATGCCCAAGTAAAGAATACTCTGCAGAAGGATCATTGCCTGCTTGTCTTTCAGTCTGTCTCTTTCATGCTCTTATTAAACCCCCCTCCTCTCTTTATCTATATCGTCCTTTCATCCTTCCTTCCCTCCTTCCTCATCAGGATGGGTCACGTGCTGGTCGGGAGAGGAAGAAGACGGTGTCCTTCAGTAGCAGCCTCTCAGAAAAGAAGATCAGCAGTGCTGCTGACTGTATACACTCTATGGTGGGTCAGCTACTGTGTGACAAAAAATATAGACTATACATACCAGTATATTAAATATTAAATGTGCAATGCATGCATCAAGGATATCTGGTAGAACACAGGCATTCGAGCCTGCTTGTTCAGAAGCCTGCTTGTTCAGAAGTGAAATCTGAAAGTTAGCGGGTGACAACTTCATCCATATTTTGCTTCCAGGTTGAGGGGAGTGAGCTGAAGAAGGTGCGGCCCAACTCGCGTGTATACCAACGCTACTACCTTCTGGATGCAGGCCTCCAGGCTCTGTGCTGGGAACCATCCAAGAAGGAGTCAGACAAAGCCAGGATCTCTCTCGCCTCCATACGAGAGGTCAGTGTCCAGATAAAGGGCTATCTAAATCATGTCTCTGGCTACTGCTTCTATAAATGTCCTCATTGATTCTTTGAGACTAAGGCGATGACAATATTTACAACCCTGTATTATATGGAAGACAACAGTTGATTTGTTTTTATTGTGTGTGACGTTAGCTTTTGCACCTCTCAAATTCTAGGTACGGACGGGTCGTAACACAGAAACCTTCCGCACCAGTGGAGTTTATGAGCAGATTTCAGAGGACTGTGCATTCTCCATTATCTATGGAGAGATGTATGAGAGCTTGGACCTGGTTGCAAACTCAGCAGAAGTGGCTAATATTTGGGTGACAGGCCTAAGGTATGACACAGCAAAAACAGCCTTACACTGTTCACCTAACCACAAAGTATACTCTTTATTCAGATTGAGAACCTTTTAAAGTCCGTGTAAAGTAAGAATAAATATGTGTTCTGAGTTTGACATACCACAGAAAAGTGTGTTGTTAAACACCCTGCCAAATTTGAATGATTAAAACAATCGCCAAATATATGAAATTAGGCTTCAAAGTTGTGTAAAAAGCAGCCACTTTCTCTGCTCCCAGACGCTGTGGGCGTGCCCGCTGAGTCCGCTGAAACCCCGCCCCCTACCAAGTGTCACCTGTCAAAGTCACCACCTCTACCAGAAACATGGACGCTACATCTAAGAGCTTTCTACTGCTAACTCGGTGGCTAGCTCGGTGGCTAACTCGGCTGCTAACTGGCTAACTGTAGACTGTAGTAGTAGTAGTGTGCGCTGAATGTATTTATACCTCTACAGCAGCAGGGGCGGGTTTATGCTAACGCAGCGGTGATTCAGGCCCGGCCACTAAATCACTACCACTAAATGGTTGAAATGCTTTTTACACCTTATTTAGAAATACATTTATGACCTATTTAATGTGTTTGGAAGAAAATGTCTGAATTCACTTTACACGGTCTTTAAGAGCTGTTTTGTACGTAATATTTTATCTGGCAGTAGTGTATACTTAAGACAATACAACCAAGTCAGATTGCTGACTGTCTGCTTTCCGGCATTTTCCTCTCTGTTAAATAAAGCATTTAATAAGAAATAATTCACCAATCATTGTCAAATCAACCTAATTGACAGTCAAGACATTAAGGTTGCAGTGATTAATAAATTAGTTGCTAACTATTAAATTAATCAGCAACTATTATCAATTAATCAATTAATTGTTTTGAGTCATTGTCAATGAAAAAAATTCAGTCAGACATTCAACTTAGTATCTTTGGGTTGTGGACCGTTTGCCGGGAAAAAAACAATTTGAGACATTTGAGAGTCTGTGACATTTTCACCATATTATGACAATTTATAGAACAGACAACTAATCGATTAATTGAGAGAATAATTGTCAGATTAACTGATAATAAAAATACTCATTAGCAGTAGGCCTAGTTAGTCTACAAAACACTGAAAAAAAGAGTCTGAAGATCTGGGTTCCAAAAAGGGAGAAATATTACATCTTCATGTTTGTCTGGGTGCAAAAATGTAGGTACACTTAGCAATGAATACACAGAGCGTGTGTTTCAAGTCATCCTAAACAATCCAAAACAATATCTTGCGTCTTAGGTTTAGCTTTCTCAGGGGTGTTGGTTGTATTGTAAATTTATGGTGTAGAGTGAGAACTTTTTTTAATGTTTTATTGTCCTTTGAGACCTCCCTGTGATAAAGGGCTTGGTTGGCTGCAAACTGATTTTACTGCTGCAGTTATCATGCTTTATGTGAATGTCAGTGAAATGCCTGAGATTAAAATGGAAATGTTTGTGATGCAGTGTGTGTGTGTGTGTGTGTGTGTGTGTGTGTGTGTGTGTGTGTGTGTTATCCTTGGTCACGCTTCTCTCATCTGCCTCCAGGTATCTGATGCAGTATGGAAAACATGCCCTGGACATGCTCGCCAGTAGTCAAGACAGTCTTCGTCTTGGGTGGTTGGAGCAGTTGTTCTGCTCCGCCACTAACACACATGACGCTGAAGAAGGGATTTGCTTGCAGTCGGCTGTAAAGTTGATACAAAGTGTGAACCCTGGGGTGAGCAGTATCAAAGTGGAGCACAGGTTTAAAGAGCTTCAAAGACTTAGGGAGAAGATGTACGGGCTTACACTAGATAATGGATCAGCAGTTAATGATTACAGTGAAAACAAATGGCCAATAGAAAGAAACGAACAAGTCACCAAGCAGGAGTTCTTTGAGGTCTTCCATGACTTTTGCACACGTCCAGAGATTTATTTTCTGTTGGTGCAGTTCTCTAGCAACAAAGAGTTCCTGGACACCAAAGACCTGATGAGGTTCCTCGAGGCTGAACAGGGAATGGCTCAAGTGGGTAGCAATTTAATCACACATAGAAATAACAGAAAACAAGTCAGCATTCCTGTTGTCAGCATTCATTAAGCATTCCTGTTGTCAGCATTCATTAATCCCCTGTCCAATTTCTCCTTCATCTCCTCCAGGTGAGCGAGGAGACAAGCCTAAAAGTCATCCAGTCCCGTGAGCCATCGGAGGAGGGGCGGCTGCAGGGATACCTGTCATTGGACGGCTTCACCAGTTACCTCACTTCAGAAGAGTGCCGCCTCTTCGACAGGGAGCACGACACCGTGTGCCAGGACATGTCCCAGCCTTTGTCTCACTACTACATCAACTCCTCCCACAACACCTACCTCATTGAAGATCAGTATCGAGGTCCCTCTGACATTTCTGGTTACATCCGTGCCCTCAAAATGGGCTGTCGATGTGTGGAGGTGGATGTTTGGGACGGTCCTGATGAGGAGCCGGTGGTGTGCACTGGACACACCCTTTCCCCACCACTTGCCCTACGTTGTGTGTTAGAAGCAATTGGAAAGTTTGCATTTGTGGCGTCGGAGTATCCGTTAATTGTGTGTATTGAGAACCACTGTTCACCTCAACAGCAGAAAGTGATGATGCAGCACCTCTTGAGGACCCTTGGGGACAAGCTATATATAGACAGTGCAGACGAAGAGGAGTCGTATCTTCCATCACCACATGACTTAAGGTATCGGATCCTGTTGAAGGGGAAGAAGTTGGAGCCAGGTTGGGAGGGGGAGGACGGGGAGGTAAGTGAGGAGGATGAAGGGGCCGAGATGTGTCAAAAGATGAAAGCAGCTGACAGTGGAGGGGCAGCACCTGGAGGAAGCGAAAAGGACATGGTTCAGAAAAGCGTCTCTTTCTCAGCCATCACTCAATGTAATCCTCCACATTTCCCCCCGAAACAGTTCCAGCTGTTGAAGGAGCTCTCAGACCTGGTAACCCTTTGCCACTCAATCCGTTTCATTGATTTTCCAACATCATCTAAAGGCCAAAAGCCTTGGGAATTGTGTTCCTTTCATGAATCCCTGGCCGTGCGTCTGGCTGCTGAGAGCCCTGGTGATTTTGTCAACCATAACAAGCACTTCCTGTCACGAGTGTACCCCAACCCCATGCGCATTGACTCAAGCAACATGAACCCTCAGGACCTGTGGAAGTGCGGTTGCCAGATTGTGTCTATGAATTTTCAAACAGCAGGACTGATGATGGACCTCAATACAGCCTGGTTCCAGCAGAACGGAAACTGCGGTTATGTCCTGCGGCCCGCCATTATGCGCCAGGAGGTGTCTTATTTTAGTGCTGACACCAGAGACACGGTCCCCGGTGTGGCTCCACAGCTGCTCCATGTGAAGGTGTGGTGCACAACTTAACAAATGTGTCCCTTGCAGTGGATACACCCTTTGTTTTTTAAAAATACTAATAATTCAGGTTAATTACAACCAGGATGTTATTCTTCTAGTTTTGTAAACCTTTGCTTTTTCTTTACAAATGTGAGAACTTGGAGACATCACTAAAACGTGTCCAGTAGTAGTCAGATGATCCTACAGATTTAAAACTAACCAGGTTGACTTATGTTGTAATAAACTGCAGTGATCCTTTAAAATTATGATGATGTGGTGATCCCTCTCTCAGGTGATTAGCGGCCAGAACCTGCCCAAGCCGAGGGGTTCTGGGGCCAAAGGGGATGTGGTGGACCCCTATGTGTTTGTGGAGATCCATGGCATCCCAGCTGACTGCACAGAGCGCCGCACCAGGACAATCACCCAGAACGGAGACAACCCCATCTTCGACGAGAGCTTTGAGTTCCAGATCAACCTGCCGGAGCTCGCTATGGTTCGTTTTGTGGTGCTGGACGACGACTTCATAATGGATGAGTTCATAGGTTGGTGTCAGACTCAAAGGTCAATGTATATGTGGTGATTTCATAGTTTACAGGAGTGGATTAGTCTGTACATTTTCTTTTACTGCCGAGGTTTTCATTTACCTCTCCCTGCCCCCACAGGTCAATATGCCATCCCTCTGGAGTGTCTACAGCCAGGCTACCGACATGTACCGCTCCTGTCTCTGACAGGAGAAGACCTTCCTCACGCCAAGCTGTTTGTCCATGTGGCCCTCACCAATCGTAGAGGAGGGGGAAAGCCTCACAAAAGAGGTTTGTCTGTGCGGAAGGCCCGGAAAGGACGGAACTACACAGCTCTGAGGGACTTGGGGGTCCGGGCTGTGGATGAGGTTTTCAAGATGGCAGCCCCTTTGCTGAGAGAAGCCACTGACCTGAAGGAAAACATGCAGGTGAGGAGAACAGTCTTTTATTTAAAAAAAAAATTAAATATCAACTGGTTCCAAATGTGTGATTATGTTGCTTTTTGTTTGATTTAAAGATCTAACTGTTATCTATTATTATAGATTCATTTTATTATTATTATTTAGAAAATGTTGTTGACAAATTAAATGATATGGAAAATAATTGTTTATTGCAGCCCTAATAATAATAGCCCTAATAATAATCAAGTAACAGGAACTTCTCAATGTTGTTTATAATTACCAATAAATGAATTCATATTTTATTCAGTGTCGACTGTGTATTTAGTTGTCAAGAAAGAAAACAAAGATTAGCTCTATTGTTCATCTCCACTGTGAATTCATGAATAGCAGAACTTTAATGAGCAAGGCAGCAATTGGGTCTGTGGCTGTCTGTGTCACTCCTGGGCAATAAAACAGTAATTATACTTTCAGTCAGTGTGGTGAGACTGTTGGCATCCGCATCTCTTGATTTCTTCCATTTCAATCAAAACGACAACAACACAACAGCAGGAGAGCAAATCAATAGTTGAAGGAAAAGACAAATCGCTGGAGTAGCTTTTGATTGCCTGTGTGTGTGTGTGTGTGTGTGTGTGTGTGTGTGTGTGTGTGTGAGGGAGCGAGAGAGAATGCAAGCAAATCAAGGTAGGCAGATATGGATGAGATTTCACAGATTTCATGTTTACTTTATGTCGATATGATTCGGGAAATAAGAAAGAAATAAGAAAAAAGGAAATAAAAAAGAGACAGATGGGGAAAGGCTTGTGCTCATGTTTAGATCTGCAGATTTAATTTGTCTGTTGTTTCTTTTCTTTTAAACAGAACTCAGTAGCAGTGTTCAGGGAGCTGTGTGGGGTGTCAGCTGTGGCTAATCTCATGCAGTGCGTACTAGCTCTAGGATCCAGAGCGGCAGGACCAGACGGGACACCTCTATTGCTGTTTGACCTGCGGGACCACTACCCCACCCTGGAGCCCCAGGGGACTCTGCCAGACGTCCTTCGTCGTGTTGTCTCCACCTATGAAATGGTGAGGAAGGAAAAGAGCCTAATATGCTTATTGTTTTTCACCAGATAGAGAAATATACTGTATAAGCTCACATCTCTGAAACACATTAAACGGAAGGAAAGCGCAAACAAAAGCAACCAAGATCACAAACCCCCCTACCCCCCATCTCCTGTCTGCTCGACCTAACAATGAAACGCTCCTCCCAGACAAAGCCTAAAGCTTCCTTTTCCAGCAATATTTTCTCCTACACAAAGTGACCTCTCATTGTTACGTAGCAGACAACATCCCCATTTATTCTGGTTGTAACATGGCTCGTAAACACGTCGGCTATGTCCTCACCTTGGCCTGAAGCCACTATGAGTTTCCACCCAAATAAAGGGTAGACATTCATCGACCAAAGAGAAAGTTATTTAATGGGCATAATTTATGTAATGTTTTCTAAAAATAAACCTAGCTGTTGAGAAAAACTCCCCTGTGGAAATAAAAGGAGGGCAGAGGGGTCAATTGGCCTTTTAGTCAAGTCATTAACTAATAACAAGGCAATGTGAATCCCTTTGTTTGAGTTGGTTGAGGCTCTTCAGCTTCTGTCATAACTGTGAGGATGCAATTTCAGTTTCCTTCTGTTCACTTTCATATCTTACTTGAACATATTTCCTTTTGGTCCCCTTCTTACAGCCTCCTCCTCATCCCTTCTTTCCCTCATTCATCTGCTCCTCCCTCACTCTCTGCCTTCTCCTCTTTTTTCCCTCTGGACTTGGTTGGACTGTGGCTGACCAACATAAGTGGTTTTCATACAGCTGTAGCTCGATTGAGCAGTTGTCTCACTGTGTGAAATTGTTTCAGTGGAAAAC